>NW_027189163.1:45000-93233 GCF_040958095.1 Procambarus clarkii | reverse complement strand
TTTTTAAAATGTCTGATATGTCGGAAATTTGACTCCTGAGCGAGATTTTTGAGCCGAATTCTGACTCTCTGCACCTATTTTTAGTTTTCAAAGTACGACGTTTCATACCGAAAATATGCCAATTACTGTAACGGCGATGGGTCATATTTTGCCCAAACCCCCCTTCAGTTTTCAAAATGTCTGAAATGTCGAAAATTTGACTCCTGAGCGTGATTTTTATTCGAATTCTGACTCTCTACACCTGTTTTCAGTTTCAAATTACGACTTTTATACCGAAAATATGCCAATTAGCGAAAAACGGCGATTGGTCATATTTTTGCCCAAACCCCCCTGCAGTTTTCAAATGTCTGAAATGTCGGAAATTTGACTCCTAAGCGTGATTTTTGAGCAGAATTCTGACTTTCTGCACCTTTTTTCAGTTTCAAATTACGACGTTTCATACCGAAAATATGCCAATTACTGAAAACGACGATGGGTCATATTTGCCAAACCCCCCTGCAGTTTTTAAAATGTCTGAAATATCGGAAATTTGACTCCTGAGCGTGATTTTTGAGCCGAATTCTGACTCTCTGCACCTATTTTCAGTTTCAAATTACGACGTTTCATACGAAAAGATGCCAATTACTGTAAACGGCGATGGGTCATATTTGGCCCAAACGGCCCTGCAGTTTTCAAAATGTCTGAAATGTCGGAAATTTTACTCCTGACCGTGATTTTTTATCCGAATTCTGACTCTCTTCACCTATTTTCAGTTTCAAATTACGACTTTTATACCGAAAATATGCTAATTACTGAAACGTCGATGGGTCATTTTGCCCAAACCCCCTGCAGTTTTCAAAATGTCTGATATGCCGGAAATTTGACTCCTGAGTGTGATTTTGAGCCGAATTCTGACTCTCTGCACCTATTTTCAGTTTCAAATTACGACGTTTCATACCGAAAATATGCCAATTACTGTAAACGGCGATGAGTCATATTTTGGCCAACACCCCTGCAGTTTTCAAAATGTCTGAAATGCCGGAAATTTGACTCCTGAGCGTGATTTTCTATCCGAATTCTGACTCTCTGCACCTATTTTCAGTTTCAAATTACGACTTTTTATTCCGAAATATGCCAATTACTGAAAACGGCGATGGGTCATATTTTGCCCAAACCCCCTGCAGTTTTGAAAATGTCTGAAATGTCGGAAATTTGACTCCTGAGCGTGACTTTTGAGTCGAATTCTGACCTCTGCACCTATTTTCAGTTTCAAATTACGACGTTTCATACCGAAAAGATGCCAATTACTGTAAACGGCGATGGGTCATATTTGGCCCAAACGGCCCTGCAGTTTTCAAAATGTCTGAAATGTCGGAAATTTTACTCCAGACCATGATTTTTTTATCCGAATTCTGACTCTCTTCACCTATTTTCAGTTTCAAATTACGACTTTTTATACCGAAAATATGCCAATTACTGAAAAC
The DNA here is from genome assembly GCF_040958095.1 of Procambarus clarkii. NCBI lineage: Eukaryota > Metazoa > Arthropoda > Malacostraca > Decapoda > Cambaridae > Procambarus > Procambarus clarkii. Next base: position 91,770 of record NW_027189163.1, on the reverse strand, counting down.
GTCGATGGGTCATATTTTGCCCAAACCCCCTGCAGTTTTCAAAATGTCTGATATGCCGGAAATTTGACTCCTGAGCCTGATTTTCGAGCCGAATTCTGACTCTCTGCACCTATTTTCAGTTTCAAATTACGACGTTTCATACCGAAAATATGCCAATTACTGTAAACGGCGATGAGTCATATTTTGGCCAAACACCCCTGCAGTTTTCAAAATGTCTGAAATGCCGGAAATTTGACTCCTGAGCGTGATTTTCTATCCGAATTCTGACTCTCTGCACCTATTTTCAGTTTCAAATTACGACTTTTTATACCGGAATTATGCCAATTACTGAAAACAGCGATGGGTCATATTTTGCCCAAACCCCCTGCAGTTTTCAAAATGTCTGAAATGTAGGAAATTTGACTCCTGAGCGTGATTTTTTATCCGAATTCTGTCTCTCTGCACCATTTTTCAGTTTCAAATTACGACTTTTCCGAAAATATGCCAATTACTGAAAACGGCAATGGGTCATATTTTGCCCAAACCCCCCTGCAGTTTTCCAAATGTCTGAAATGCCGGAAATTTGACTTCTGAGCGTGATTTTTGAGCCGAATCTGACTCTCTGCACCTATTTTCAGTTTCAAATTACGACTTTTTATTCCGAAAATATGCCAATTACTGAAAACGGCGATGGGTCATATTTTGCCCAAACCCCCCTGCAGTTTTGAAAATGTCTGAAATGTCGGAAATTTGACTCCTGAGCGTGATTTTTGAGTCGAATTCTGACTCTCTGCACCTATTTTTAGTTTCAAAATACGATGTTTCATACCGAAAATATGCCAATTACTGTAAACGGCGATGGGTCATATTTTGCCCAAACACCCCTGCAGTTTTCGAAATGTCTGAAATGTCGAAAATTTGACTCCTGAGCGTGATTTTTATCCGAATTCTGTCTCTCTGCACCTATTTTCAGTTTCAAATTACGATTTTCATACCGAAAATATGCCAATTACTGAAAACGGCGATGGGTCATATTTTGCCCAAACCCCCTGCAGTTTTGAAAATTTCTGAATTGTCGAAAATTTGACTCCTGAGCGTGATTTTTTATCCGAATTCTGACTCTCTACACCTATTTTCAGTTTCAAATTACGACGTTTCATCCCGAAAATATTCCAATTACTGAAAACGGCGATTGGTCATATTTTGCCCAAACCCCCCTCCAGTTTTTAAAATGTCTGAAATGTCGGAAATTTGACTCCTGAGCGTGATTTTTTAACCGAATTCTGACTCTCTGCACCTATTTTCAGTTTCAAATTACGACGTTTCATACCGAAAAATGCCAATTACTGTAAACGGCGATGGGTCATATTTGCCAAAACGCCCCTGCAGTTTACAAAATGTCGAAATGTCGGAAATTTTACTCTTGACTGTGATTTTTTGTCCGAATTCTGACTCTCTTCACCTATTTTCAGTTTCTAATTACGACTTTTTATACCGAAATTATGCCAATTACTGAAACGGCGATGGGTCATATTTTGCCCAAACCCCCCTGCAGTTTTCAAAATGTCTGAAATGTCGGAAATTTGACTCCTGACCGTGATTTTTGAGCCGAATTCTGACTCTCTGCACCTATTTTCAGTTTCAAATTACGACGTTTCATACCGAAAATATGCCAATTACTGTAAACGGCGATGGGTCATATTTTGCCCAAACCCCCCTGCAGTTTTCAAAATGTCTGAAATGCCGGAAATTTGACTCCTGGGCGTGATTTTTTATCCGAATTCTGACTCTCTGCACTATTTTCAGTTTCAAATTACGAAGTTTCATACCGAAAATATGCCAATTACTGAAAACGGCGATGAGTCATATTTTGCCCAAACCCACCTGCAGTTTTTAAAATGTCTGAAATGTCGGAAATTTGACTCCTGAGCGTGATTTTTTAGCCGAATTCTGACTCTCTGCACCTTTTTTCAGTTTCATATTACGAAGTTTCATACCGAAAATATGCCAATTACTGTAAACGGCGATGGTCATATTTTGCCGAAACTCCCTGCAGTTTTCAAAATGTCTGAAATGTCGGAAATTTGACTCCTGAGCGTGATTTTTTATCTGAATTCTGACTCTCTGCACCTATTTTCAGTTTCAAATTACGACTTTTATACCGAAAATATGCCAATTACTGAAATGGCGATGGGTCATATTTTGCCCAAACCCCTGCAGTTTTCAAAATGTCTAAAATGTCGGAAATTTGACTCCTGAGCGTAATTTTTGAGCCGAATTCTGACTCTCTGCACCTATTTTTAGTTTCAAATTACGACGTTTCATACAGTAACTTTGCCAATTACTGTAAACGGCGATGGGTCATATTTTGCCCAAACCCCCCTGCAGTTTTCAAAATGTCTGAAATGTCGGAAATTTGACTCCTGAGCGTGATTTTTGATCGGAATTCTGGCTCTCTGCACCTATTTTCAGTTTCAAATTACGACGTTTCATACCGAAAATATGCCAATTACTGTAAACGGCGATGGGTCATATTTTGCCCAAACTCCCCTGCAGTTTTCAAAATGTCTGAAATGTCGGAAATTTGACTCCTGAGCGTGATTTTTGAGCCGAATTCTGACTCTCTGCACCTATTTTCAGTTTCAAATTACGACTTTTTACCGAAAATATGCCAATTACTGAAAACGGCGATGGGTCATATTTTGAACAAGCCCCCCTGCAGTTTTTAAAACGTCTGAAATGTCGGAAATTTGACTCCTGGGCGTGATTTTTTATCCGAATTCTGACTCTCTGCACTTATTTTCAGTTTCAAATTACGAAGTTTCATACCGAAAATATGCCAATTACTGAAAACGGCGATGAGTCATATTTTGCCCAAACCCACCTGCAGTTTTTAAAATGTCTGAAATGTCGGAAATTTGACTCCTGAGCGTGATTTTTGCCGAATTCTGACTCTCTGCACCTTTTTTTCAGTTTCATATTACGAAGTTTCATACCGAAAATATGCCAATTACTGTAAACGGCGATGGGTCATATTTTGCCGAAACCTCCCTGCAGTTTTCAAAATGTCTGAAATGTCGGAAATTTGACTCCTGAGCGTGATTTTTATCTGAATTCTGACTCTCTGCACCTATTTTCAGTTTCAAATTACGACTTTTTATACCGAAAATATGCCAATTACTGAAATGGCGATGGGTCATATTTTGCCCAAACCCGACTGCAGTTTTCAAAATGTCTAAAATGTCGGAAATTTGACTCCTGAGCGTAATTTTTGAGCCGAATTCTGACTCTCTGCACCTATTTTTAGTTTCAAATTACGACGTTTCATACAGTAACTTGCCAATTACTGTAAACGGCGATGGGTCATATTTTGCCCAAACCCCCCTGCAGTTTTCAAAATGTCTGAAATGTCGGAAATTTGACTCCTGAGCGTGATTTTTGATCGGAATTCTGGCTCTCTGAACCTATTTTCAGTTTCAAATTACGACGTTTCATACCGAAAATATGCCAATTACTGTAAACGGCGATGGGTCATATTTTGCCCAAACTCCCCTGCAGTTTTCAAAATGTCTGAAATGTCGGAAATTTGACTCCTGAGCGTGATTTTTGAGCCGAATTCTGACTCTCTGCACCTATTTTCAGTTTCAAATTACGACTTTTTATACCGAAAATATGCCAATTACTGAAAACGGCGATGGTCATATTTTGAACAAAGCCCCCCTGCAGTTTTTAAAACGTCTGAAATGTCGGAAATTTGACTCCTGGGCGTGATTTTTTATCCGAATTCTGACTCTCTGCACTTATTTTCAGTTTCAAATTACGAAGTTTCATACCGAAAATATGCCAATTACTGAAAACGGCGATGAGTCATATTTTGCCCAAACCCACCTGCAGTTTTTAAAATGTCTGAAATGTCGGAAATTTGACTCCTGAGCGTGATTTTTTAGCCGAATTCTGACTCTCTGCACCTTTTTTTCAGTTTCATATTACGAAGTTTCATACCGAAAATATGCCAATTACTGTAAACGGCGATGGGTCATATTTTGCCGAAACCTCCCTGCAGTTTTCAAAATGTCTGAAATGTCGGAAATTTGACTCCTGAGCGTGATTTTTTCTGAATTCTGACTCTCTGCACCTATTTTCAGTTTCAAATTACGACTTTTATACCGAAAATATGCCAATTACTGAAATGGCGATGGGTCATATTTTGCCCAAATCCGACTGCAGTTTTCAAAATGTCTAAAATGTCGGAAATTTGACTCCTGAGCGTATTTTTGAGCCGAATTCTGACTCTCTGCACCTATTTTTAGTTTCAAATTACGACGTTTCATAACGTAACTTTGCCAATTACTGTAAACGGCGATGGGTCTAATTTTGCCCAAACCCCCCTGCAGTTTCAAAATGTCTGAATATTTCGAAATTTGACTCCTGAGCGTGATTTTTGATCGGAATTCTGGCTCTCTGCACCTATTTTCAGTTTCAAATTTCGACGTTTCATACCGAAAATATGCCAATTACTGTAAACGGCGATGGGTCATATTTTGCCCAAACTCCCCTGCAGTTTTCAAAATGTCTGGAAATGTCGGAATTTGACTCCTGAGCGTGATTTTTGAGCCGAATTCTGACTCTCTGCACCTATTTTCAGTTTCAAATTACGACTTTTTATACCGAAAATATGCCAAATTACTGAAACGGCGATGGGTCATATTTTGAACAAAGCCCCCCTGCAGTTTTTATAAACGTCTGAAATGTCGGAAATTTGACTCCTGAGCGTGATTTTTTTTATCCGAATTCTGACTCTCTGCACCTATTTTCAGTTTCAAATTACGACTTTTTATACCGAAAATATGCCAATTACTGAAAACAACGATGGGTCATATTTGAACAAAGCCCCCCTGCAGTTTTCAAAATGTTTGAAATGTCGGAAATTTGACTCCTGAGCGTGATTTTGAGCCGAATTCTGACTCTCTGCACCTATTTTCAGTTTTCAAATTACGACTTTTTATACCGAAAATATGCCAATTACTGAAAACGGCGATGGGTCATATTTTGCCCAAACCCCCCTGCAGTTTTTAAAATGTCTGAAATGTCGGAAATTTGGCTCCTGAGGTGTGATTTTTGAGCTGAATTCTGACTCTCTGCACCTATTTTCAGTTTCAAATTACGACGTTTCATACCGAAAATATGCACATTACTGAAAACGGCGATGGGTCATATTTTGCCAAAACCCCCCTGCAGTTTTCAAAATGTCTGAAATGTCGGAAATTTGACACCTGAGCGTGATTTTTTATCCGAATTCTGTCTCTCTGCACCTATTTTCAGTTTCAAATTACGACTTTTCATACCGAAAATATGCCAATTACTGTAAACGGCGATGGGTCATATTTTGCCCAAACTCCCCTGCAGTTTTCAAAATGTCGGAAATGTCGAAAATTTGACTCCTGAGCCTGATTTTTTTATCCGAATTCTGACTCTTTGCACCTATTTTCAGTTTCAAATTACGACTTTTTATACCGAAAATATGCCAATTACTGAAAACGGCGATGGGTCATATTTTGCCCAAACCCCCCTTCAGTTTTCAAAATGTCTGAAATGTCGGAAATTTTTCTCCTGACCGTGATTTTTGAGCCGAATTCTGACTCTCTGCACCTATTTTCAGTTTCAAATTACGACGTTTCATACCGAAAATATGCCAATTACTGAAAACGGCGATGGGTCATATTTTGCCCAAACCCCCCTTCAGTTTTAAAATGTCTGAAATGTCGGAAATTTGGCTCCTGAGTGTGATTTTTGAGCCGAATTCTGACTCTCTGCACCTATTTTCAGTTTCAAATTACGACGTTTCATACCGAAAATATGCACATTACTGAAAACGGCGATGGGTCATATTTTCCCCAAACCCCCCTGCAGTTTTTAAAATGTCTGAAATGTCGGTAATTTGACTCCTAAGCGTGATTTTTGAGCCGAATTCTGACTCACTGCACCTATTTTTATTTTCAAAATACGACGTTTTCATACCGAAAATATGCCAATTACTGTGAACGGCGATGGGTCATATTTTGCCCAAACCCCCCTGCAGTTTTCAAAATGTCTGAAATGTCGCAAATTTAACTCCTAAGTGTGATTTTTTATCCGAATTCTGTCTCTCGGCACCTATTTTCAGTTTCAAATTACGACTTTTCATACCGAAATAATGCCAATTACTGAAACTGGTGATGTGTCGTATTTTGCCCAAACCCCCATGCAGTTTTCAAACTGTCTGAAATGTCGAAAATTTGACTCCTGAGCGTGATTTTTTATCCGAATTCTGACTCTCTACACCTGTTTTTCAGTTTCAAATTACGACTTTTTATACCGAAAATATGCTAATTACTGAAAACGGCGATTGGTCATATTTTGCCCAAACCCCCCTGCAGTTTTCAAAATGTCTGAAATTTGACTCCTAAGCGTGATTTTTGAGCCGAATTCTGACTCTCTGCACCTATTTTCAGTTTCAAATTACGACGTTTCATACCGAAAATATGCCCATTAATGAAAACGGCGATGGGTCATATTTGCCCAAACCCCCCTGCAGTTTTTAAAATGTCGGAAATGTCGGAAATTTGGCTCCTGAGTGTGATTTTTGAGCCGAATTCTGACTCTCTGCACCTATTTTAAGTTTCAAAATACGACGTTTCATACCGAAAATATGCCAATTACTGTAAACGGCGATGTGTCATATTTTGCCCAAACCCCCCTGCAGTTTTCAAAATGTCTGAAATGTCGGAAATTTGACTCCTAAGTGTGATTTTTTATCCGAATTCTGTCTCTCTGCACCTATTTTCAGTTTCAAATTACGACGTTTCATACCGAAAATATGCACATTACTGAAAACGGCGATGGGTTATATTTTGCCCAAACCCCCCTGCAGTTTTTAAAATGTCTGATATGTCGGAAATTTGACTCCTGAGCGCGATTTTTGAGCCGAATTCTGACTCTCTGCACCTATTTTTAGTTTCAAATTACGACTTTTTCATACCGAAAATATGCCAATTACTGTAAACGGCGATGGGTCATATTTTGCCCAAACCCCCCTTCAGTTTTCAAAATGTCTGAAATGTCGAAAATTTGACTCCTGAGCGTGATTTTTTATCCGAATTCTGACTCTCTACACCTGTTTTCAGTTTCAAATTACGACTTTTTATACCGAAAATATGCCAATTAGCGAAAAACGGCGATTGGTCATATTTTGCCCAACACCCCCTGCAGTTTTCAAAATGTCTGAAATGTCGGAAATTTGACTCCTAAGCGTGATTTTTTGAGCAGAATTCTGACTTTCTGCACCTTTTTTCAGTTTCAAATTACGACGTTTTCATACCGAAAATATGCCAATTACTGAAAACGACGATGGGTCATATTTTGCCAAACCCCCCTGCAGTTTTTAAAATGTCTGAAATGTCGGAAATTTGACTCCTGAGCGTGATTTTTGAGCCGAATTCTGACTCTCTGCACCTATTTTCAGTTTCAAATTACGACTTTTTATACCGAAAATATGCCAATTACTGAAAACGGCGATGGGTCATATTTTGCCCAAACCCCCCTGCAGTTTTTAAAATGTCTGAAATGTCGGAAATTTGGCTCCTGAGTGTGATTTTTGAGCCTGAATTCTGACTCTCTGCCACCTATTTTCAGTTTCAAATTACGACGTTTCATACCGAAAATATGCACATTACTGAAAACGGCGATGGGTCATATTTTGCCAAAACCCCCCCTGCAGTTTTCAAAATGTCTGAAATGTCGGAAATTTGACTCCTGAGCGTGATTTTTTATCCGAATTCTGATCTCTCTGCACCTATTTTCAGTTTCAAATTACGACTTTTTCATACCGAAAATATGCCAATTACTGTAAACGGCGATGGGTCATATTTTTGCCCAAACTCCCCTGCAGTTTTTCAAAATGTCTGAAATGTCGAAATTTGACTCCTGAGCGTGATTTTTTATCCGAATTCTGACTCTCTGCACCTATTTTCAGTTTCAAATTACGACTTTTTATACCGAAAATATGCCAATTACTGTAAAACGGCGATGGGTCATATTTTGCCCAAACCCCCCTGCAGTTTTCAAAATGTCTGAAATGTCGGAAATTTTGACTCCTGAGCGTGATTTTTGAGCCGAATTTCTGACTCTCTGCACCTATTTTCAGTTTCAAATTACGACGTTTCATACCGAAAATATGCCAATTACTGAAAACGGCGATGGGTCATATTTTTGCCCAAACCCCCCTTCAGTTTTAAAATGTCTGAAATGTCGGAAATTTGGACTCCTGAAGTGTGATTTTTGAGCCGAATTCTGACTCTCTGCACCTATTTTCAGTTTCAAATTACGACGTTTCATACCGAAAATATGCACCATTACTGAAAACGGCGATGGGTCATATTTTCCCCAAACCCCCCCTGCAGTTTTTAAAATGTCTGAAATGTCGGTAATTTTGACTCCTAAGCGTGATTTTTTGAGCCGAATTCTGACTCACTGCCACCTATTTTTTATTTTCAAAATACGACGTTTTCATACCGAAAATATGCCAACTTAACTGTGAACGGCGATGGGTCATATTTTGCCCAAACCCCCCTGCAGTTTTTCAAAATGTCTGAAATGTCGCAAATTTAACTCCTAAGTGTGATTTTTTTATCCGAATTCTGTCTCTCGGCACCTATTTTCAGTTTCAAATTACGACTTTTCATACCGAAATAATGCCAATTACTGAAAATGGTGATGGTCGTATTTTGCCCAAACCCCCCTGCAGTTTTCAAACTGTCTGAAATGTCGAAATTTGACTCCTGAGCGTGATTTTTTATCCGAATTCTGACTCTCTACACCTGTTTTCAGTTTCAAATTACGACTTTTTATACCGAAAATATGCCAATTACTGAAAACGGCGATTGGTCATATTTTGCCCAAACCCCCCTGCAGTTTTCAAAATGTCTGAAATTTGACTCCTAAGCGTGATTTTTGAGCCGAATTCTGACTCTCTGCACCTATTTTCAGTTTCAAATTACGACGTTTCATACCGAAAATATGCCAATTACTGAAAACGGCGATGGTCATATTTTGCCCAAACCCCCCTGCAGTTTTTAAAATGTCGAAATGTCGGAAATTTGGCTCCTGAGTGTGATTTTTGAGCCGAATTCTGACTCTCTGCACCTATTTTAGTTTCAAATTACGACGTTTCATACCGAAAAATGCCAATTACTGAAACGGCGATGTGTCATATTTTGCCCAAACCCCCTGCAGTTTTCAAAATGTCTGAAATGTCGGAAATTTGACTCCTAATGTGATTTTTTATCCGAATTCTGTCTCTCTGCACCTATTTTCAGTTTCAAATTACGACGTTTCATACCGAAAATATGCACATTACTGAAAACGGCGATGGGTCATATTTTGCCCAAACCCCCCTGCAGTTTTTAAAATGTCTGAATGTCGGAAATTTGACTCCTGAGCGCGATTTTTGAGCCGAATTCTGACTCTCTGCACCTATTTTCAGTTTCAAATTACGACGTTTCATACCGAAAATATGCCAATTACTGAAACGGCGATGGGTCATATTTTGCCCAAACCCCCCTGCAGTTTTCAAAATGTCTGAAATGTCGAAATTTGACTCCTGAGCGTGATTTTTTATCCGAATTCTGACTCTCTGCACCTGTTTTCAGTTTCAAATTACGACTTTTTATACCGAAAATATGCCAATTAGTAAAACGGCGATGGTCATATTTTGCCCAAACCCCCTGCAGTTTTCAAAATGTCTGAAATGTCGGAAATTTTACTCCTAAGCGTGATTTTTGAGCAGAATTCTGACTTTCTGCACCTTTTTCAGTTTCAAATTACGACGTTTCATACCGAAAATATGCCAATTACTGAAAACGCGATGGGTCATATTTTGCCAAACCCCCCTGCAGTTTTTAAAATGTCTGAAATGTCGGAAATTTGACTCCTGAGCGTGATTTTTGAGCCGAATTCTGACTCTCTGCACCTATTTTCAGTTTCATTACGACGTTTCATACCGAAAAGATGCCAATTACTGAAACGGCGATGGGTCATATTTGCCAAACCCCTGCAGTTTTCAAAATGTCTGAAATGTCGGAAATTTTACTCCTGACGTGATTTTTTAGCCGAATTCTGACTCTCGCACCTATTTTCAGTTTCAAATTACGACGTTTTTATACCGAAAATATGCAATTACTGAAAACGGCGATGGGTCATATTTTGCCCAAACCCCCCTGCAGTTTTCAAAATGTCTGAATGTCGGAAATTTGACTCCTGAGCGTGATTTTTGAGCCGAATTCTGACTCTCTGCACCTATTTTCAGTTTCAAATTACGACGTTTCATACCGAAAATATGCCAATTACTGTAAACGGCGATGGTCATATTTTGCCAAACCCCTGCAGTTTTCAAAATGTCTGAAATGCGGAAATTTGACTCCTGAGCGTGATTTTTATCCGAATTCTGACTCTCTGCACCTATTTTCAGTTTCAAATTACGACTTTTTACCGAATATGCCAATTACTGAAAACGCGATGGGTCATATTTTGCCCAAACCCCCCTGCAGTTTTCAAAATGTCTGAAATGTCGGAAATTTGACTCCTGAGCGTGATTTTTTATCCGAATTCTGTCTCTCTGCACCATTTTCAGTTTCAAATTACGACTTTTCATACCGAAAATATGCCAATTACTGAAAACGGCGATGGGTCATATTTTGCCCAAACCCCCCTGCAGTTTTCAAAATGTCTGAAATGCCGGAAATTTGACTCCTGAGCGTGATTTTTGAGCCGAATTCTGACTCTCTGCACCTATTTTCAGTTTCAAATTACGACTTTTTACCGAAAATATGCCAATTACTGAAAACGGCGATGGGTCATATTTTGCCCAAACCCCCCTGCAGTTTTCAAAATGTCTGAAATGTCGGAAATTTGACTCCTGAGCGTGATTTTTGAGTCGAATTCTGACTCTCTGCACCTATTTTCAGTTTCAAATTACGACGTTTCATACCGAAAATATGCCAATTACTGTAAACGGCGATGGGTCATATTTGCCCAAACCCCTGCAGTTTTCAAAATGTCTGAAATGTCGGAAATTTGACTCCTGACGATTTTTTATCCGAATTCTGACTCTCTGCACCTATTTTCAGTTTCAAATTACGACTTTTATACCGAAAATATGCCAATTACTGAAAACGGCGATGGGTCATATTTTGCCCAAACCCCCTGCAGTTTTCAAAATGTCTGAAATGCCGGAAATTTGACTCCTGAGCGTGATTTTTGAGCCGAATTCTGACTCTCTGCACCTATTTTCAGTTTCAAATTACGACGTTTCATACCGAAAATATGCCAATTACTGAAACGGCGATGGTCATATTTTGCCAAACCCCTGCAGTTTTCAAAATGTCTGAAATGTCGGAAATTTGACTCCTGAGCGTGATTTTTATCCGAATTCTGACTCTCTGCACCTATTTTCAGTTTCAAATACGACTTTTTATACCGAAAATATGCCAATTACTGAAACGCGATGGGTCATATTTTGCAAACCCCCTGCAGTTTTCAAAATGTCGGAAATTTGACTCCTGAGCGTGATTTTTTATCCGAATTCTGTCTCTCTGCACCTATTTTCAGTTTCAAATTACGACTTTTCATACCGAAAATATGCCAATTACTGAAAACGGCATGGGTCATATTTTGCCCAAACCCCCCTGCAGTTTTCAAAATGTCTGAAATGCCGGAAATTTGACTCCTGAGCGTGATTTTTGAGCCGAATTCTGACTCTCTGCACCTATTTTTAGTTTCAAATTACGACGTTTTACCGAAAATATGCCAATTACTGAAAACGGCGATGGGTCATATTTTGCCCAAACCCCCCTGCAGTTTTAAAATGTCTGAAATGTCGGAAATTTGACTCCTGAGCGTGATTTTTGAGTCGAATTCTGACTCTCTGCACCTATTTTTAGTTTCAAATACGACGTTTCATACCGAAAATATGCCAATTACTGAAAACGGCGATGGGTCATATTTTGCCCAAACCCCCTGCAGTTTTCAAATGTCTGAAATGTCGGAAATTTGACTCCTGAGCGTGATTTTTTATCCGAATTCTGTCTCTCTGCACCTATTTTCAGTTTCAAATTACGACTTTTCATACCGAAAATATGCCAATTACTGAAAACGGCGATGGGTCATATTTTGCCCAAACCCCCTGCAGTTTTCAAAATGTCTGAAATGTCGGAAATTTGACTCCTGAGCGTGATTTTTTATCCGAATTCTGACTCTCTACACCTATTTTCAGTTTCAAATTACGACTTTTTATACCGAAAATATGCCAATTACTGAAAACGGCGATGGTCATATTTTGCCCAAACCCCCCTGCAGTTTTTAAAATGTCTGAAATGTCGGAAATTTGACTCCTGAGCGTGATTTTTGAGCCGAATTCTGACTCTCTGCACCTATTTTCAGTTTCAAATTACGACGTTTCATACCGAAAATATGCCAATTACTGAAACGGCGATGGGTCATATTTTGCCCAAACCCCCTGCAGTTTTCAAAATGTCTGAAATGTCGGAAATTTGACTCTGACGTGATTTTTTCCGAATTCTGACTCTCTTCACCTATTTTCAGTTTCAATTACGACTTTCATACCGAAAATATGCCAATTACTGAAAACGGCGATGGGTCATATTTTGCCCAAACCCCCTGCAGTTTTCAAAATGTCTGAAATGTCGGAAATTTACTCCTGAGCCGTGATTTTTATCCGAATTCTGACTCTCTTCACCTATTTTCAGTTTCAAATTACGACGTTTTATACCGAAATATGCCAATTACTGAAAACGTCGATGGGTCATATTTTGCCCAAACCCCCCTGCAGTTTTTCAAATGTCTGATATGTCCGGAAATTTGAACTCCTGAGCGTGATTTTTTGAGCCGAATTCTGACTTCTGCGACCTATTTTTCCAGTTTCAAATTACGACGTTTCATACCGAAAAATATGCCAATTACTGTAAAACAGCGATGGAGTTCATATTTTGGCCCAAACACCCCTGCAGTTTTCAAAATGTCTGAAATGTGCCGGAAATTTGACTCCTGAGCGTGATTTTTCTATCCGAATTCTGACTCTCTGCACCTATTTTTCAGTTTTCAAATTACGACTTTTCATACCGGAAATATGCCAATTACTGAAAACAGGCGATGGGTCATATTTTGCCCAAACCCCCTGCAGTTTTCAAAATGTCTGAAATGTCGGAAATTTGACTCCTGAGCGTGATTTTTTATCCGAATTCTGACTCTCTGCACCTATTTTTCAGTTTCAAATTACGAATTTTCATACCGAAAATATGCCAATTACTGAAACGGCGATGGGTCATATTTTGCCCAAACCCCCCTGCAGTTTTCAAAATGTCTGAAATGTCGGAAATTTGACTCCTGAGCGTGATTTTTGAGCCGAATTCTGACTCTCTGCACCTATTTTCAGTTTCAAATTACGACTTTTATTCCGAAAATATGCCAATTACTGAAACGGCGATGGGTCATATTTTGCCCAAACCCCCTGCAGTTTTCAAAATGTCTGAAATGTCGGAAATTTGACTCCTGAGCGTGATTTTTTATCCGAATTCTGACTCTCTACACCTTTTTTCAGTTTCAAATTACGACTTTTTATACCGAAAATATGCCAATTACTGAAAACGGCGATGGTCATATTTTGCCCAAACCCCCTGCAGTTTTCAAAATGTCTGAAATGTCGGAAATTTGACTCCTACGTGATTTTTGAGCCGAATTCTGACTCTCTGCACCTATTTTCAGTTTCAAATTACGACGTTTCATACCGAAAATATGCCAATTACTGAAAACGGCGATGGTCATATTTTGCCCAAACCCCCCTGCAGTTTTTAAAATGTCTGAAATGTCGGAAATTTGACTCCTGAGCGTGATTTTTGAGCCGAATTCTGACTCTCTGCACCTATTTTCAGTTTCAAATTACGACGTTTCATACCGAAAATATGCCAATTACTGAAACGGCGATGGGTCATATTTTGCCCAAACCCCCTGCAGTTTTCAAAATGTCTGAAATGTCGGAAATTTGACTCCTGAGCGTGATTTTTTGTCCGAATTCTGACTCTCTGCACCTATTTTCAGTTTCAAATTACGACTTTTATACCGAAAATATGCCAATTACTGTAAAACGCGATGGGTCATATTTTGCCCAAAACCCCCCTGCAGTTTTCAAAAGTCTGAATGTCGGAAATTTGACTCCTGACACGTGATTTTTGAGCCGAATTCTGACTCTCTGCCACCTATTTTTCAGTTTCAAATTACGACGTTTCATACCGAAAATATGCCAATTACTGGAAACGGACGATGGGTCATATTTTTGCCCAAACCCCCCTGCAGTTTTTCAAAATGTCTGAAATGTCGGAAATTTGACTCCTAGGACGTGATTTTTGAGCCGAATTCTGACTCTCTGCACCTATTTTCAGTTTCAAATTACGACGTTTCATACCGAAAATATGCCAATTACTGAAAAACGGCGATGGGTCATATTTTGCCCAAACCCCCCTGCAGTTTTCAAAATGTCTGAAATGTCGGAAAATATTGCCTCCTGAGCGTGATTTTTTAGCCGAATTCTGACTCTCTTGCACCTATTTTCAGTTTCAAATTACGACGTTTCATACCGAAAATATGCAACATTACTGAAAACGGCGATGGGTCATTATTTTGCCCAAACCTCCCTGCAGTTTTCAAAATGTCTGAAATGTCGGAAATTTGACTCCTGAGCGTGATTTTTTATCCGAATTCTGACTCTCTGCACCTATTTTCAGTTTCAAATTACGACTTTTTATACCGAAAATATGCCAATTACTGAAAACAACGATGGGTCATATTTTGCCCAAACCCCCTGCAGTTTTTAAATGTCTGAAATGTCGGAAATTTGATCCTGAGCGTGATTTTTGAGCCGAATTCTGACTCTCTGCACCTATTTTCAGTTTCAATTACGACTTTTTATACCGAAAATATGCCAATTACTGAAAACGGCGATGGGTCATATTTTGCAAACCCCCCTGCAGTTTTCAAAATGTTGAAATGTCGGAAATTTGACTCCTGAGCGTGATTTTTGATCCGAATTCTGACTCTCTGCACCTATTTTCAGTTTCAAATTACGACTTTTATACCGAAAATATGCCAATTACTGAAAACGGCGATGGGTCATATTTTCCTCAAACTCCCCCTGCAGTTTTCAAAATGTCTGAAATGTCGAAATTTGACTCCTAGAGCGTGATTTTTGAGCCGAAATTCTGACTCTCTCTGCACCTATTTTCAGTTTCAAATTACGACTTTTACTACCGAAAATATGCAATTACTGAAAACTGCAATGGGTCATATTTTGCCCAAACCCCCCTGCAAGTTTTTAAAAATGTCTGAAATGTCGGAAATTTGACTCCTGAGCGTGATTTTTTATTCCGAATTCTGACTCTCTGCACCTATTTTCAGTTTCAAATTACGACTTTTTATACCGAAAAATATGCCAATTACTGAAAACAAGCGATGGGTCATATTTTGCCCAAACCCCCCTGCAGTTTTCAAAATGTCTGAAATATCGGAAAATTGTGACTCCTGAGCGTGATTTTTGAGCCGAATTCTGACTCTCTGCAACCTATTTTCAGTTTCAAATTACGACTTTTGATACCGAAAATATGCCAATTACTGAAAACGGTGATGGGTCATATTTTGCCCAAAACCCCCCTGCAGTTTTAAATGTCGAAATGTCGGAAATTTGGACTCCTGAGCGTGATTTTTGAGCCGAATTCTGACTATCTGCACCTATTTTAAGTTTCAAATTACGACGTTTCATACCGAAAATATGCTAATTACTGAAAACAGGCGATGGGTCATATTTTGCCCAAACCCCCCTGCAGTTTTCAAAATGTCTGAAATGTCGGAATTTGACTCCTGAGCTTGATTTTTGAGCCGAATTCTGACTCTCTGCACCTATTTTCAGTTTCAAATTACGACGTTTCATACCGAAAATATGCCAATTACTGTAAACGGCGATGGGTCATATTTGGACCAAACCCCCTGCAGTTTTTAAAATGTCTGAAATGTCGGAAATTTGACTCCTGAGCGTGATTTTTAATCCGAATTCTGACTCTCTGCACCTATTTTCAGTTTCAAATTACGACTTGCGTTTCAAATTACGTTTGCCTCAAATCTCTGTCTGTCCTCTACATACAGTGAGAGTGGACTACCCATTTTGGGCAGGTCCATACTCCACCTCGCCCGGCGGCGGTCCTCACTCATGCTGGCAGGGTCTTCCACCATCAGGAGCCGGGCTCCCTCAGTCGCCTGCCAGCGCTCAGAGGGGCGGACGTCGCTCCGTGTTCCTCCCTCTCCACTCTCTTATTTCAGGCTTTCTGCCTTATTAAAACATGTCTAACTTATCAATAAACATTGTTACTGTCGCTGGGCACACAACCAACTACAAGCAATCACTATGAACTGGCGTATATCATGCTTACCACAGATTGTCTGGTCGAGGGCGCTCCTCCCTCTGACGAAGCTTGGTCAGGGCGCTTCCACAGCCCACAATAATACCTCTGGGCGGTTTAATACTCTCCTCTTTGACCAGGACTTGAGACCACAACTTTCCCAGCTCAGTTCCACAGCTGGCACGTCTGCACACTTCTCTTCTCTGGAGATATAATCACTAGGGGTTCCCTTCTAATGGAAGCTCAAACGGAGCGCAGCTCTCCCCTGCGATGTCTGGCACTCGAAGTGAGGTCAAAGCCCATCCAGAAAACGAGCCTCACGCCTCCAGCAAAATGTCCCACATC
The DNA here is from genome assembly GCF_040958095.1 of Procambarus clarkii. Classification (NCBI taxonomy): domain Eukaryota; kingdom Metazoa; phylum Arthropoda; class Malacostraca; order Decapoda; family Cambaridae; genus Procambarus; species Procambarus clarkii. Next base: position 74,950 of record NW_027189163.1, on the reverse strand, counting down.
TTCTAGCCAGTCATTTATCTGTTTTCTTCTTCACTGCCCATAATCTCAAATTGTTATACATATCCAAGCAACTATTTTACATATGCGTTATCGACCTCAATATTTGCTAGACCTTCTAATCAGGTCAGGCTTGATGAATAACTCTCAAGGAGGGAGACTCGTTTCTCCTGCAGGCTGAGATCATAACACTCCCCTCCCCTTTTTTTTGAGAGTTACTTCAGTGGCAAAGCTCGGAATAATACATCCGCCACCACACTGTCTCGTTCTTCACCCGATATACTCCCTTAGGAGTCTACAATTAGTTCGTTGCTCCTTGCAACATCTGGCTCACAACTCGCCAGAAAACATGATCTTCTCATAAACGATCTGACTTCCCTGACACCTCTTGGCTAGGCTGTCCTCCTTGGACGCCTGCACTCCATCAGTCAATTCTACTTATTGTTTCCACCCTCCGTTTCCTCGTCTTCCTCTCTTCACGTCCAGAGTCAGACATCTACTGTCTGTACCTTCTCTGTCGTCTTCACACTTCCATCTACTGCCATTATACTTCCGTCTCCTATCATCATACTTCACTTCCTTCGTCTTCACCGACGATCCTCCCCTTCGTCTCCTCAATTTATCCGAGACCTCATCCTGTTTGGACCTCCATCGAGTCCTCGGCTTTCTTCTATTCCTCCATGCTTGCATCATCATCCTCTTCCCACACTTCTCACTTCTATACAACTCCATTTCTTCTCCTTCAACTCTTCTTCGTTCCCTAAAAGTTTCTCCGAGCACTGTACTCTATCCAACAGCACTCGACCGTACATGTCGCTTTACCTCTCCTAGAGTGCTCGTAGGCATCTCTCCACACATACCGTCTCTTCTCCTTTCACTTTCTCGGTTACTACTCTTCTTCACTATTTTTTCTTCACGTTTTCTGTGGAACATGTCAACTCTTGACATCTCCCACAACTTAATTCCACTATCCATATTGCTTCTGTGCTCGTGGACAACTTGACACTCTACTCTCGTCTTCAGTCTGTCCACATCTTTCCTCATTCCTACTCAACACAGTTGCATTCGCCTTCCTACTCTTAATTTTAGCAGTCTGGGCTCTACTCAGGTCCGCTCTCTTCACATGATTCTTCTTCGGCTGGGCCACCTTCACTTTTGACCTCACCGAGACTTCATTTTCATGGCTGGACCTTCATCAAATAGCCACGCTGTGTCTACGTCGATATCTTCCACCGGCTGAATCGACACTGTCTCACCTTCTCCAGTGTCTTCCTCGTCGGCCACCTCTGCCTTCGTCACTACTGAGACAGGGTTTCCAATGGCTTGGTGGTCTCCTGACTCATCTCCTCGGATGTCAGTCAGGTTCACACTCTCAGGTGTCCCCACCCGTGCCATGGCCTTCTGGGCACTCCTCTGGCACAGTCTCCGCTATGACTCTTGGCAACACCTTTGTCCCGCACAAGTCATTCCCTAGGATCACTTGGACTCCTGGAATAGGTATGTCGGGGCACACTCCCAACATCACCTCTGCCGACACATATTCCGACCTTAGCTGGACAGTACAAACGGGCATGTCACTCTCAGACAACAACCCATATACCCTCATCTTACTCCTGCCAGCTAAGCGTCGATCATTCCCAATCAGGCTTCTCGTAATCAAGCTCTGATTAGCTCCGGTATCTCTTAAAATACCAACTTCTAGTTCAGGTTGGCCTCCTACACTGATCCAACCTTTGCTCATGAACGGCCTATACCTCTCGTTCACTAAGTTCGCTCTCTGTGGTTTGTCTCGGAACACATTAGTATATTTACTTCGGGGGGTCACACATGGCCAGGGTCACAACTCTCTTGCCCTGCCGACAGTCTCGCATCACGTGACCCAATCCGTTACAATTGTAACACCTCACCTGGGAAAAGTCTCTCCTATACGTACCAGAGCGGCTCTGACTTTGTCCACTCGCATGAGAGTTCCTCGGGCCAGGCACACTACTTGCACTCTGTAGGGCTTTACTGGACTCTTGATTTCCTGGATCACGAATAGTTTCTCGTTTAGCTCCTCCATCTTCACTTTCAGACGAAGTGCGCGACCTACTCTTCTGAGTTTTAGGGTACTTACTTTTATCTGCCCATTTATCAAAATTCTTCTCACCCCAGACTCCTCTGGGTCTTTCATAATTTCTTCCTCCCCAGACTCCACTGGGTCTGCAATTGCTGTGTCTCGCCTCGCTTCTCACTCTGTTCTCCCTCAAGCTCTTGTACGCTTCCGTAATCATATCCGCCCTATCTGCGGCGTCTTTCACCTCCTTTATCCCTGCTTCTTGGATCTTGAACTTTGTTTCGGGATGCATCATCTCCAAGAACTTCTCCATGACCATCAATTGCTTCAGGTCAGCGTAAGATCCAACTCCAGCAGCCTCAATCCATTTCTGGAATCGTCTTTCCAGATCCCTTTCTGTCTCAGCAAAAGTACAACGCTCCAACCTTCACCATCTCTCTGAAGCGGTTTCTATAAGCTTCTGGGTTAACTGAAACGAGCGCAGTATGCTGCTCTTTACTGTGGCATAATCCTGGCACTCTTCCAATGACAATTGGGTGTATGCCTTCCCTGGCTGCACCGGTCAATCTTAACTGGACCAGCTGGGCCCATTCCTCCTGTGGCCACTCCTTAGATACTGGCTACTTTTTCAAAATGCTGGAAGAAGCTCTCTGCCTCTTCGGGAACAAACAAGGGAATGTCCTTCTCCCTAACCCTAACATCTGGTGGGTGTGATACCTGGGTGGTGCTCTCTGGCAACCCATGTTCGATCCTTTGCTCAGCCAAGGTTCTATTCGCTTCTATCTGCATTTGTTTTGTTCTCTCTTTTTCTTTTCGACCTGGGCTTTTCTTTTTCGACCTGGGCTTTTTCTTTTTCTTTCTCCTGTTCCAACTCCAGTTCTCTTACTCTGGTTTTTTTCTTTTTCTACTTCCAGCCTGGCTTTTTCTTTTTCCTTCTCTGCTTCATTTTTCATCTGGAGTTCTAATTTCATCTTTTCCAGCTGGAACTGTCTCTCCTTGTCCTCTCGTTGTTGCTGCATCTGGAGCTCTAACTGGAATCTCTGCAAGCTCCTATTTCGGCTACTCCTGCTACTGCGGCTACTCTTGCTGTTCCTACTCGATCCCTGGGATCTCACTTCATCCTGCCCATCATCCTCCTTTCCACTTTCAGCTCCTTTTTGGGCTCCTTGCTCTGCCGCTTTATTTTTGGCTCTTAACTGCCTCAGGATCTCATCCTTCATCCCAGCTACTTTAGATGCTTTCAACCTAATTCCACATTTTTCTGCTATTTGTTTCAATTGGTCCCTCGTGCAACCTTCTAAGTCCTAAGGCTTGCCTGACTCCACAAACGCTTGCACCTTATCCATCTTGTCCTGTGAGTCTTACCAAGAGAGAGAATATACACCTGCGGTCACACAGTTTATTTATTTCAACCAAGGGGTGTACAAATCCACTCTTGGACAGGGTGTGGGTGTGTCAGTTCACTCTCCCGGACAGGCCCCCAATTTATTATAGTCTGTGTGGGTTGGTTGGTGTTGTTGTCGTCGTTGATCCTTCTCTACGGACAACCCAACCCACAACTCGGTAGAGTGCTTATACCTCACTAGGAGATCGTCCTTGGCGCTTCTGGCTCTTGGAGAGGGGCTCAACGTCACACGTTTAGGGGATGCGGCTCCAACACTTAGCCTCGTTGTCACGTGCACACACCCACTCAGAGCCGCTGTGACTCCCCCAACTCTCTCCTTATGTGATATTATCTCCTCAATTCCCCTTTGACTTACTAATTTTCCATCCTTACCCTGTCCACAGCGGTGGTTCTTGGTTCTTTCTCTCTCTCTCTCTTTCTTTACTATTTCCTGGGAAGCCTCACTAGGACAAGGGCAAACACCAGCAAATTGGAATACATTTACTGGACAAAGCACATACACAATACATACACACATATAATAATAATGAATCCTATACTCTATACTATTACAATCAGGTTGCACTCCAACATCATCAGAACTCTATCATCAGCTTATCAAGTGGTATCCTATCTCCTGGTTACCACCTGATACTATCACCCTCCTCAAGTAGATCAAGTCTACATACACTGTTGCACTATCAACAAGAGGAATATATATATATATATATATATATATATATATATATATAGATATATATATATAATATATATATATATATATATATACATATATATATATATATATATATATATATATATATATATATCTATAAATGTGTACAATGAAAATCAGCATGTGAATGCAATAACATATATCAGCATAAATGTTCCTTGCTACACCCGCAATGATCAATCGATCACCCTATCAGTCCTAGAACGCATACATCTGTAGGTAATCCATAACTCTAAACTTCAGTATAAAACACTCCTTGACATAAGAATGCCAACAATCACTCACCTCTCACTGCGTCTTGCACGCTAATGACAACCAAACACTATCAACTCCCTACAAGTAATCCACCAGAACTTCCCTTCCACCTCTGGAAGTTCACTACCCTGATATCTTCAGGTTCTTCCGGCTTCACTACCAGGATCCTCTGCAGCTCCTCTAGGCTGCTATCATGAAGTTTCCTTGAGCAACTACGGTGCTTCACCCTTCTGCTAGGGTCCTCCACAGCTTTCTTGGCTGCTACACCATGAAGTTTCCTCGAGCAACTATGGTGCTTCACCACCTCTACAGAAGCACGTGACACTCCTCTTCACTGCTTCTTCTCACAGCTCGAGGCCCTCGCCTCCACTACCTTGGAGTCTCCTCAATTACTTCATCTGTGCTGGCTTCGAAGTTCTCAGCAACTTCTTCCCCAAAGACAAACCTGCAACCCATCGACACTCCAATAAAATTGTTTCCCCTTTAACACACAAAACAAAAATATTCACACAATATGTTTGCCTCAAACCTCTATCTGTCCTCTACATACGTGAGAGTGGACTCCCCATGTTTGGGCGGGTCCATACTCCACCTCACCTGGCGGGTGTGAGTCACGCTGGGAGGGTCCTTCGCCGTCAGAAGCCGGGCTCCCTCAGTTGCCTTCCAGCGCTCAGAGGGGACAGATGTCGCACCGTGTTCTTCCCTCTCCACTCTCTTATTTCAAGCCTTCTGCCTTATTAAAACATGTCTAACTTATCAATAAACATTGCTACTGTCGCTGGGCACACGACCAACTACAAGCATCACTATGAACTGGCGTATATGGTGCTTACCACAGATTATCTGGTCGAGGGCGCTCCTCCCTCTGACGAAGCTTGGTCAGGGCGCTGCCACGGCCCACAATAATGCCTCTGGGCGATTTAATACTCTCCTCTTCGACCAGGACTTGAGACCACAAACGTTCCCAGCTCAGTTCCACAGCTAGCACGTCTACACACTTCTCTTCTCTTGGAGATATATCACTAGGGGTTCCCTTCTGACGGGAGCTCAACGGAGCGCGGCTTTCCCCCTGCGATGTCTGGCCTCAAGTGAGGTCAAAGCCCTCCAGAAACGAGCCTCACGCCTCCAGCAAAATGTCCACATCTCCTAGCCAGTCATTTATCTGTTTTCTTCTTCACTGCCTATAATCTTAAATTGTTCATCATATCCAAGCAACTATTTTACATATGGGTTATCACCTCAATATTGCTAGACCTTCTAGTTAGGTCAGGCTTGCTGAATAACTCTCAAGGAGGGAGACTCATTTCTCCTGCAGGCTGAGATCATAACACCCACACGCACTGAACTGAGGACCGTCGTGACCCCAGTGGGTAGGTGACCCCACGAACACGGACCTGAGGACCGTCGTGACCCCAGCGGGTTGGTGACCCCACACACACTGACCTGAGGACCGTCGTGACCCCAGCGGGTGGGTGACCCAACACACTGACCTGAACACCGTTGTGACCCCAGCGGGTGGGTGACCCAACACACTGACCTGAAGACCGTTGTGACCCCAGCGGGTGGGTGACCCACACACACTGATCTGAGGACCGTCGTGGCCCCATCTGGTGAACCAACACACACAGACCTGAGGACCATCGTGACCCCAGCGGGTGACCCCACACACTGACCTGAGGACCGTCGTGACCCCAGCGGGTGGGTGACCCCACACACACTGACCTGAGGACCGTCGTGACCCCAGCGGGTGGGTGACCCAACACACTGACCTGAAGACCGTTGTGACCGCAGCAGGTGAGTGACCCCACACACACTGATCTGAGGACCGTCGTGACCCCAGCGGGTGACCCCACACACACTGACCTGAGGACCGTCGTGACCCCAGCGAGTGGGTCACCCCACACACTGACCTGAGGACCGTCGTGACCCCAGCGGTTGGGTGACCCCCACACACACTGACCTGAAGACCGTCGTGACCCCAGCAGGTGACCCCACACACACTGACCTGAGGACCGTCGTGACCCCAGCGGGTGACCCCACACACACTGATCTGAGGACCGTCGTGACCCCAGTGGGTGGGTGACCCCGCACACACTGACCTGAAAACCGTCGTCACCCCAGTGGGTAGGTGACCCCACGAACACGGACCTGAGGACTGTCGTGACCCAAGCGCGTGACCCCACACACACACTGACCTGAGGACCGTCGTGACCCCAGCGGGTGACCCCACATACACTGACCTGAGGACCGTTGTGACCCCAGCGGGTGACCCCACACACACTCACCTGAGGACCGTCATGACCCCAGCGGGTGGGTGACCCCACACACACTGATCTGACGACCGTCGTGACCTCAGCGGGTGGGTCACCCCACACACTGACCTGAGGACCGTCGTGACCCCAGTGGGTGGGTGACCCCACACACACTCACCTGAGGAAAGTCGTAACCCCAGCGGGTGGTTGACCCCACATACACTCACCTGAGGACCGTTGTGACCCCAGCGGGTGACCCCACACACACTGATCTAAGGACCGTCGTGACCCCAGCGGGTGACCCCACACACACTGACCTGAAGACCATCCTGACCCCAGCGGGTGTGTGACCCAACACACTGACCTGAAGACCGTTGTGACCCCAGCGGGTGGGTGACCCACACACACACTGATCTAAGGACCGTCGTGACCCCATCGGGTGAACCAACACACACTGACCTGAGGACCATCGTGACCCCAGCGGGTGACCCCACACACTGACCTGAGGACCGTCGTGTCCCAAGCGGGTGGGTGATCCCACACACACTGACCTGAGGATCGTCGTGACCCTAGCGGGTGATCCCACACTGACCTGAGGACCGTCGTGACCCCAGCTGGTGACCCCACACTGACCTTAGGACCGCCGTGACACCACACACTGACCTGAGGACCGCCGTGACCTCAGCTGGTGACCCCACACATTGACCTGAGGACCGCAATGACCCCAGCTGGTGACCCCTCACACTGACCTAAGGACCGCCGTGACCCCACACACTGACCTGAGGACCGTCGTGACCCCGGCGGGTGACCCCACAAACTGACCTGAGGACCATCGTGACCCCAGCGGGTGACCCCACACTGACCTAAGGACCGTCGTGAACCCAGCGGGTGACCCCACACACTGACCTGAGGACCGTCGTGACCCCGGCGGGTGACCCCACACACTGACCTGAGGACCATCGTGACCCCAGCGGGTGACCCCACACTGACCTAAGGACCGTCGTGAACCCAGCGGGTGGGTGACCCCACACACTGACCTGAGGACCATCGTGACCCCAGCGGGTGACCCCACACTGACCTAAGGACCGTCGTGAACCCAGCGGGTGGGTGACCCCACACACGCAGTGTTCCCACAGGACTATTATGTTATGAGGAAAGAGAGGGAAGGAAGAGGTGGGGGTGGTGTAGCTCTGCTGGTAAGAAAAGGCTGGGATTTGAGGAGATGGATATTCAGGGCTGTGAAGGTTTCAGTGACTACATAGCAGGTACCGTAACAAATGGAGGGAAAAAAATTATAGTCGTAGTCATATATAATCCACCACCAAATGACAGAAGGCCCAGACAGGAATATGATAGAAACAACATGGCCACCATTAACATAATAGAGAGAGCAGCTTCTGTTGCTAGCAGGAATGGATCTGGACTACTAATTATGGGAGACTTCAACCAAGGGAAGATAGATTGGAAGAACAGAGACCCACATGGAGGACCAGAAACATGGAGATCTAAGCTGCTGGACGTGGCGACAAGAAACTTTCTAAGCATCACAGAACCAACAAGAATGAGAGGAGAAGATGAACCAGCAATGCTTGATTTGATATTTACCCTAAATGAGTGGGATATAAGAGAAGTTAAGATGGAAGCGCCTTTGGGAATGAGTGACCACAGTGTATTGAACTGTGAGTACCTCGTAGAGCTAGGACTTATCTCCCCCAAAAAAGAACTAGGAATCAAAAGGCTGGCATACCGAAAGGGAAATTATGAACAGATGAGAAGTTTCCTAAGTGAAATACCTTGGGACACAGACCTCAGAGATAAGTCCGTACAGGGTATGATGGACTATGTTACCCAAAAGTGTCAGGAGGCAGTAAACAGGTTCATCCCGGCCCAAAGGGAAAAATCCGAGAAGCAACAGAAGAATCCATGGTATAATAGGGCATGTATGGAAGCGAAGAAACTGAACAAAAGGGCGTGGAGGAACTTCCGGAATAACAGAACACCAGAAAGCAGAGAGAGATACCAGAGAACCAGGAATGAGTACGTCAGGGTGAGAAGAGAAGCAGAGAAAAGTTTTGAAAATGATATAGCAAACAAAGCCAAGACCGAACCAAAGCTACTCCACAGTCACATCAGAAGGAAAACAACAGTGAAAGAACAGGTATTGAAACTTCGAACAGGCGAGGACAGGTATACAGAGAATGACAGAGAGGTGTGTGAAGAACTCAACAAGAGGTTCCAGGAGGTCTTCACAATAGAACAAGGTGAGGTCACTGTGCTAGGAGAAAGGGAGGTAAACCAGGCGGCCTTGGAAGGGTTCGAAATTACGAGAGAGGAGGTCAAGAGACACCTGCTGGATCTGGATGTTACAAAGGCTGTTGGTCCAGATGGGATCTCACCATGGATACTGAAAGAGTGTGCAGAGGCACTTTGCTTGCCACTCTCCAAAGTGTATAGTAAGTCACTGGAGACGGGAGACCTACCAGAAATATGGAAGACGGCGAATGTGATCCCAATATACAAAAAGGGCGACAGGCAAGAGGCATTGAACTACAGGCCAGTGACCTTGACTTTTATACCATGCAAGGTGATGGAGAAGATCGTGAGAAAAAACCTGGTAACACATCTGGAGAGAAGGGACTTCGTGACAAATCGCCAACATGGGTTCAGGGAGGGTAAATCTTGCCTTACAGGCTTGATAGAATTCTACGATCAGGTGCCACAGATTAAGCAAGAAAGAGAGGGCTGGGCGGACTGCATTTTCCTGGATTGTCGGAAAGCCTTTGACACAGTACCGCATAAGAGGCTGGTACAAAAGCTGGAGAGACAGGCAGGTGTAGCTGGTAAGGTGCTCCAGTGGATAAGGGAGTATCTAAGCAATAGGAAGCAGAGAGCTACGGTGAGGGGTGAGACCTCCGATTGGCGTGAAGTCACCAGTGGAGTCCCACAGGGCTCTGTACTCGGTCCTATCTTATTTCTGATATATGTAAATGATCTCCCAGAGGGTATCGATTAATTTCTCTCAATGTTTGCGGACGATACTAAAATTATGAGAAGGATTAAAACAGAAGAGGACTGTTTGAGGCTTCAAGAAGACCTAGACAAGCTGAAGGAATGGTCGAACAAATGGTTGTTAGAGTTTAACCCAACCAAATGTAATGTAATGAAGATAGGTGTAGGAAGCAGGAGGCCAGATACAAGGTATCATCTGAGAGAGGAAATTCTTCAGGAGTCAGAGAAGGAAAAAGACTTGGGGGTTGATATCACGCCAGACCTGTCTCCTGCAGCACATATCAAGCGGATAACATCAGCGGTATATGCCAGGCTGGCCAACATATGAACGGCATTCAGAAACTTGTGTAAAGAATCATTCAGAACTTTGTATACCACATATGTCAGGCCAGTCCTGGAGTATGCAGCCCCAGCATGGAGTCCATATCTAGTCAACGATAAAACTAAACTGGAAAAGGTTCAAAGGTTTGCCACCAGACTAGTACCCGAGCTGAGAGGTATGAGCTACGAGGAGAGACTACGGGAATTAAACCTCACTTCGCTGGAAGACAGAAGAGTTAGGGGGGACATGATCACCACATTCAAGATTCTGAAGGGAATTGATAGGGTAGATAAAGACAGTCTATTTAACACAAGGGGAACATGCACAAGGGGACACAGGTGGAAACTGAGTGCCCAAATGAGCCACAGAGATATTAGAAGGTACTTTTTTAGTGTCAGAGTGGTTGACAAATAAATGCATTAGGAAGTGATGTGGTGGAGGCTGACTCCATACACAGTTTCAAGTGTAGATATGATAGAGCCCAATAGGCTCAGGAATCTGTACACCTGTTGATTGACGGTTGAGAGACGGGACCAAAGAGCCAGAGCTCAACCCCCGCAAACACAACTAGGTGAGTACACTGACCTGTGGACCGTCGTGACCCCAGCGGGTGACCCCACACACACTGACCTGAGGACCGTCGTAACCCCAGCGGGTGGGTGACCCCATACACACTGACCTGAGGACCGTCGTGACCCCAGCGGGTGACCCTACACAAACTGGCCTGAGGACCGTCGTGACCCCAGCGGGTGAGTGACCCCACACACACTGACCTGAGGACCGTCGTGACCCCAGCGGGTGACCCCACACACACTGACCTGAGGACCGTCGTAACCCCAGCGGGTGGGTGACCCCACACACACTGACCTAAGGACCGTCGTGACCCCAGCGGGTGACCCTACACAAACTGGCCTGAGGACCGTCGTGACCCCAGCGGGTGGGTGACCCCACACACACTGACCTGAGGACCGTCGTAACCCCAGCGGGTGGGTGACCCCACACACACTGACCTGAGGACCGTCGTGACCCCAGCGGGTGACCCTACACAAACTGGCCTGAGGACCGTCGTGACCCCAGCGGGTGACCCCACACACACTGACCTGAGGACCGTCGTAACCCCAGCGGGTGACCCCACACACATTGACCTGAGGGCCACATCGTGACCCCAGCGGGTGGGTGACCCCACACACTGACCTGAGGACAGTCGTGACCCCAGCGCCGGGTGACCCTACACAAACTGGCCTGAGGAACGTCGTGACCCCAGCGGGTGGGTGACCCCACACACTGACCTGAGGACCGTCGTGGCCCCAGCGGGTGACCCTACACAAACTGGCCTGAGGACCGTCGTGACCCCAGCGGGTGGGTGACCCCACACACACTGACCTGAGGACCGTCGTGACCCCAGCGGGTGACCCCACACACACTGACCTGAGGACCGTCGTGACCCCAGCGGGTGGGTGACCGCACACACTGACCTGAGGACCATCGTGACCCCAGCGGGTGACCCTACACAAACTGGCCTGAGGACCGTCGTGACCCCAGCGGGTGGGTGACCCCACACACACTGACCTGAGGACCGTCGTAACCCCAGCGGGTGGGTGACCCCACACACACTGACCTGAGGACCGTCGTGACCCCAGCGGGTGACCCTACACAAACTGGCCTGAGGACCGTCGTGACCCCAGCGGGTGACCCCACACACACTGACCTGAGGACCGTCGTGACCCCAGCGGGTGGGTGACCCCACACACTGACCTGAGGACCGTCGTGACCCCAGCGGGTGACCCTACACAAACTGGCCTGATGACCGTCGTGACCCCAGCGGGTGGGTGACCCCACACACACTGACCTGAGGACCATTGTAACCCCAGCGGGTGACCCCACACACACTGACCTGAGGACCGTCGTGACCCCAGCGGGTGACCCTACACAAACTGGCCTGAGGACCGTCGTGACCCCAGCGGGTGGGTGACCCCACACACACTGACCTGAGGACCGTCGTGACCCCAGCGGGTGACCCCACACACACTGACCTGAGGACCGTCAGGACCCCAGCGGGTGACCCCACACAAACTGGCCTGAGGACGGTCGTGACCCCAGCGGGTGGGTGACCCCACACACACTGACCTGAGGACCGTCGTGACCCCAGCGGGTGACCCCACACACACTGACCTGAGGACCGTCGGGACCCCAGCGGGTGACCCAACACAAACTGGCCTGAGGACGGTCGTGACCCCAGCGGGTGGGTGACCCCACACACACTGACCTGAGGACCGTCGTAACCCCGGCCCAGCGGGTGACCCCACACACACTGACCTGAGGACCGTCGTGACCCCAGCGGGTGGGTGACCCCACACACACTGACCTGAGGACCGTCGTGACCCCAGTGGGTGGGTGACCCCACACACTGACCTGAGGACCGTCGTGACCCCAGCGGGTGGGTGACCCCACACACACTGACCTGAGGACCGTCGTGACCTCAGCGGGCGGGTGACCCCACACACACTGACCTGAGGACCGTCATGACCCCAGCGGGTGACCCCATACTGACCTGAGGACCGTCGTGACCCCAGCGGGTGACCCCACTCACACTGATCTGAGGACCGTCGTGACCCCAGCGGGTGGGTGACCCCACACACACAGACCTGAGGACCGTCATGACCTCAGCGGGTGGGTGACCCCACACACACTGACCTGAGGACCGTCGTGACCCCAGCGGGTGGGTGACCCCACACACACTGACCTGAGGACCGTCGGGACCTCAGCGGGCGGGTGACCCCACACACACTGACCTGAGGACCGTCATGACCCCAGCGGGTGACCCCATACTGATCTGAGGACCGTCGTGACCCCAGCGGGTGACCCCACACACACTGATCTGAGGACCGTCGTGACCCCAGCGGGTGGGTGACCCCACACACACTGACCTGAGAACCGTCGTGACCTCAGCGGGCGGGTGACCCCACACACACTGACCTGAGGACCGTCATGGCCCCAGCGGGTGACCCCATACTGACCTGAGGACCGTCGTGACCCCAGCGGGAGACCCCACACACACTGACATGAGGACCGTCGTGACCCCAGCGGGTGGGTGACCCCACACACACTGACCTAAGGACCGTCGTGACCCCAGCGGGTGACCCTACACAAACTGGCCTGAGGACCGTCGTGACCCCAGCGGGTGGGTGACCCCACACACACTGACCTGAGGACCGTCGTAACCCCAGCGGGTGGGTGACCCCACACACACTGACCTGAGGACCGTCGTGACCCCAGCGGGTGACCCTACACAAACTGGCCTGAGGACCGTCGTGACCCCAGCGGGTGACCCCACACACACTGACCTGAGGACCGTCGTAACCCCAGCGGGTGACCCCACACACATTGACCTGAGGACCACATCGTGACCCCAGCGGGTGGGTGACCCCACACACTGACCTGAGGACAGTCGTGACCCCAGCGCCGGGTGACCCTACACAAACTGGCCTGAGGAACGTCGTGACCCCAGCGGGTGGGTGACCCCACACACTGACCTGAGGACCGTCGTGGCCCCAGCGGGTGACCCTACACAAACTGGCCTGAGGACCGTCGTGACCCCAGCGGGTGGGTGACCCCACACACACTGACCTGAGGACCGTCGTGACCCCAGCGGGTGACCCCACACACACTGACCTGAGGACCGTCGTGACCCCAGCGGGTGGGTGACCGCACACACTGACCTGAGGACCATCGTGACCCCAGCGGGTGACCCTACACAAACTGGCCTGAGGACCGTCGTGACCCCAGCGGGTGGGTGACCCCACACACACTGACCTGAGGACCGTCGTAACCCCAGCGGGTGGGTGACCCCACACACACTGACCTGAGGACCGTCGTGACCCCAGCGGGTGACCCTACACAAACTGGCCTGAGGACCGTCGTGACCCCAGCGGGTGACCCCACACACACTGACCTGAGGACCGTCGTGACCCCAGCGGGTGGGTGACCCCACACACTGACCTGAGGACCGTCGTGACCCCAGCGGGTGACCCTACACAAACTGGCCTGATGACCGTCGTGACCCCAGCGGGTGGGTGACCCCACACACACTGACCTGAGGACCATTGTAACCCCAGCGGGTGACCCCACACACACTGACCTGAGGACCGTCGTGACCCCAGCGGGTGACCCTACACAAACTGGCCTGAGGACCGTCGTGACCCCAGCGGGTGGGTGACCCCACACACACTGACCTGAGGACCGTCGTGACCCCAGCGGGTGACCCCACACACACTGACCTGAGGACCGTCAGGACCCCAGCGGGTGACCCCACACAAACTGGCCTGAGGACGGTCGTGACCCCAGCGGGTGGGTGACCCCACACACACTGACCTGAGGACCGTCGTGACCCCAGCGGGTGACCCCACACACACTGACCTGAGGACCGTCGGGACCCCAGCGGGTGACCCAACACAAACTGGCCTGAGGACGGTCGTGACCCCAGCGGGTGGGTGACCCCACACACACTGACCTGAGGACCGTCGTAACCCCGGCCCAGCGGGTGACCCCACACACACTGACCTGAGGACCGTCGTGACCCCAGCGGGTGGGTGACCCCACACACACTGACCTGAGGACCGTCGTGACCCCAGTGGGTGGGTGACCCCACACACTGACCTGAGGACCGTCGTGACCCCAGCGGGTGGGTGACCCCACACACACTGACCTGAGGACCGTCGTGACCTCAGCGGGCGGGTGACCCCACACACACTGACCTGAGGACCGTCATGACCCCAGCGGGTGACCCCATACTGACCTGAGGACCGTCGTGACCCCAGCGGGTGACCCCACACACACTGACCTGAGGATTATCATGACACCAGCGGGTGACCACATACTGACCTGAGGACCGTCGTGACCCCAGCGGGTGACCCCACTCACACTGATCTGAGGACCGTCGTGACCCCAGCGGGTGGGTGACCCCACACACACAGACCTGAGGACCGTCATGACCTCAGCGGGTGGGTGACCCCACACACACTGACCTGAGGACCGTCGTGACCCCAGCGGGTGGGTGACCCCACACACACTGACCTGAGGACCGTCGGGACCTCAGCGGGCGGGTGACCCCACACACACTGACCTGAGGACCGTCATGACCCCAGCGGGTGACCCCATACTGATCTGAGGACCGTCGTGACCCCAGCGGGTGACCCCACACACACTGATCTGAGGACCGTCGTGACCCCAGCGGGTGGGTGACCCCACACACACTGACCTGAGAACCGTCGTGACCTCAGCGGGCGGGTGACCCCACACACACTGACCTGAGGACCGTCATGGCCCCAGCGGGTGACCCCATACTGACCTGAGGACCGTCGTGACCCCAGCGGGAGACCCCACACACACTGACATGAGGACCGTCGTGACCCCAGCGGGTGGGTGACCCCACACACACTGACCTGAGGACCGTCGTGACCCCAGCGGGTGACCCCACACACACTGACCTGAGGACCGTCGAGACCCCAGCGGGTGAACCCACACACACTAACCTGAGGACCGTCGTGACCCCAGCGCGGTGACCCTACACAAACTGGCCTGAGGAACGTCGTGACCCCAGCGGGTGGGTGACCCCACACACTGACCTGAGGACCGTCGTGGCCCCAGCGGGTGACCCTACACAAACTGGCCTGAGGACCGTCGTGACCCCAGCGGGTGGGTGACCCCACACACACTGACCTGAGGACCGTCGTGACCCCAGCGGGTGACCCCACACACACTGACCTGAGGACCGTCGTGACCCCAGCGGGTGGGTGACCGCACACACTGACCTGAGGACCATCGTGACCCCAGCGGGTGACCCTACACAAACTGGCCTGAGGACCGTCGTGACCCCAGCGGGTGGGTGACCCCACACACACTGACCTGAGGACCGTCGTAACCCCAGCGGGTGGGTGACCCCACACACACTGACCTGAGGACCGTCGTGACCCCAGCGGGTGACCCTACACAAACTGGCCTAAGGACCGTCGTGACCCCAGCGGGTGACCCCACACACACTGACCTGAGGACCGTCGTGACCCCAGCGGGTGGGTGACCCCACACACTGACCTGAGGACCGTCGTGACCCCAGCGGGTGACCCTACACAAACTGGCCTGATGACCGTCGTGACCCCAGCGGGTGGGTGACCCCACACACACTGACCTGAGGACCATCGTAACCCCAGCGGGTGACCCCACACACACTGACCTGAGGACCGTCGTGACCCAGCGGGTGACCCTACACAAACTGGCCTGAGGACCGTCGTGACCCCAGCGGGTGGGTGACCCCACACACACTGACCTGAGGACCGTCGTGACCCCAGCGGGTGACCCCACACACACTGACCTGAGGACCGTCGGGACCCCAGCGGGTGACCCCACACAAACTGTCGTGAGGACGGTCGTGACCCCAGCGGGTGGGTGACCCCACACACACTGACCTGAGGACCGTCGTGACCCCAGCGGGTGACCCCACACACTGACCTGAGGACCGTCGGGACCCCAGCGCGTGACCCCACACAAACTGGCCTGAGGACGGTCGTGACCCCAGCGGGTAGGTGACCCCACACACACTGACCTGAGGACCGTCGTAACCCCGGCCCAGCGGGTGACCCCACACACACTGACCTGAGGACCGTCGTGACCCCAGCGGGTGGGTGACCCCACACACACTGACCTGAGGACCGTCGTGACCCAAGTGGGTGGGTGACCCCACACACTGACCTGAGGACCGTCGTGACCCCAGCGGGTGGGTGACCCCACACACACTGACCTGAGGACCGTCGTGACCTCAGCGGGCGGGTGACCCCACACACACTGACCTGAGGACCGTCATGACCCCAGCGGGTGACCCCATACTGACCTGAGGACCGTCGTGACCCCAGCGGGTGACCCCACACACACTGACCTGAGGACCATCATGACCCCAGCGGGTGACCACATACTGACCTGAGGACCGTCGTGACCCCAGCGGGTGACCCCACACACACTGATCTGAGGACCGTCGTGACCCCAGCGGGTGGGTGACCCCACACACACAGACCTGAGGACCGTCATGACCTCAGCGGGTGGGTGACCCCACACACACTGACCTGAGGACCGTCGTGACCCCAGCGGGTGGGTGACCCCACACACACTGACCTGAGGACCGTCGGGACCTATGCGGGCGGGTGACCCCACACACACTGACCTGAGGACCGTCATGACCCCAGTGGGTGACCCCATACTGACCTGAGGACCGTCGTGACCCCAGCGGGTGACCCCACACACACTGATCTGAGGACCGTCGTGACCCCAGCGGGTGGGTGACCCCACACACACTGACCTGAGAACCGTCGTGACCTCAGCGGGCGGGTGACCCCACACACACTGACCTGAGGACCGTCATGGCCCCAGCGGGTGACCCCATACTGACCTGAGGACCGTCGTGACCCCAGCGGGTGACCCCACACACACTGACATGAGGACCGTCGTGACCCCACACACACTGACCTGAGGACCGTCGTGACCCCAGCGGGTGACCCCACACACACTGACATGAGGACCGTCGTGACCCCACACACACTGACCTGAGGACCGTCGAGACCCCAGCGGGTGAACCCACACACACTAACCTGAGGACCGTCGTGACCCCAGCGACCAGCAAACACAAATCATCTACACAACGTTCGCCTATCTCTTCCCATAGGTGTGGGAATGATTTGCATTGAGAATGGTGCAGGAGAGCCTTTGAGAAACTTTTACTCAAAAAATCCAAACACAAAGGTTTAATTATAAATTGTTTTTCTACAATTATTTTCTTCCAAATGTAAAACAAATAGTTTTTACATGTTTAAATATAAAATTTATGGTGTTTTTTTGTAAAATTCATTAATAAATTGTGAATGATATATATTGGCTGAGTGAAACCTTTAAAATCCATTTAGTTATAATATGAACACAAAAAAGTAGTTTTCCAAATTTTCTAAAAATCGCTCTTTTTAACACAATTTGACTCCTTATGCATTCCACTAAACACTAATATCATGTTTAAATATATAATTTATGTATTATTCCCTAAGATAATTTATATAAATTATAAAAGTTGCTGGAAAGTGGTGAGAAAGAATCTGAAAACGTTTTGTTGTCTTATATTGGCGTGTTCTTATTAACTAGAGTGAGTAAGAGTGAGCGAGAGTGGGTAAGAGTGAGTAAGAGTGACTGAAGGTGAGTGAGAGTGCCAGAGAGTGTGTAAGTGTGAATAAGAGTGAGTATAAGTAAGAGTGACTGAGAGTGAGTAAGAGTGAGAGTAAGGGTGACAGAATGAGTAAGAGTGAGAGTAAAGTGATTGAGAGTAAGGGTGAGTATGAGAGTAAGAGTGATTGAGAGTTAGAGTGAGAGTAACAGTGATTGAGAGTTAGTGAGAGTAAGAGTGATTGAGAGTAAGAGTGATTGAGAGTAAGAGTGATTGAGAGTAAGAGTGATTGGGAGTAAGAGTGATTGAGAGTAAGAGTGATTGGGAGTAAGAGTGATTGGGAGTAGGAGTTAGAGTGAGAGTAGGAGTAAGAATGAGAATAAGAGTGATTGAGAGTAAGAGTGAGTAAGAGTAAGAATGAGAGTAAGAGTGATTGAGAGTAAGAGTGATTGAGAGTAAGAGTGATTGGGAGTAAGAGTGATTGGGAGTAAGAGTAAGAGTGAGAGTAAGAGTAAGAATGAGAATAAGAGTGATTGAGAGTAAGAGTGATTGGGAGTAAGAGTATGAGTAAGAATGAGAGTAGGAGTGATTGAGAGTAGGAGTGATTGGGAGTAGGAGTGATTGGGAGTAAGAGTGATTGAGAGTAAGAGTAATTGAGAGTAAGAGTATGAGAGTAAGAGTGAGAGAGTGAGTATGAATGGGTAAGGGTGACTGAGAGTGAGTAAGAGTGACAGAGTAAGAATGACAGAGTAAGAGTGATAGAGAGTAAGAGTGACAGAGAGTAAGAGTGACAGAGAGTAACAGTGACAGAATAAGAGTGACAGAGAGTAAGAGTGACAGAGAGTAAGAGTGACAGAGAGTAAGAGTGACAGAGAGTAAGAGTGACAGAGAGTAAGAGTGACAGAGAGTAAGAGTGACAGAGTAAGAGTGAGTATGAGAGTGAGTAAGGATGACTGAGAGAAAGAGTGAGTAATAGTGCGTAAGAGTGATTGAAAGTTAGAGTGAGAGTAAGAGTGATTGAGAGTTAGTGAGAGTAAGAGTGATTGAGAGTAAGAGTGATTGAGAGTAAAAGTGATTGAGAGTAAGAGTGATTGAGAGTAAGAGTGATTGGGAGTAAGAGTGATTGGGAGTAGGAGTAAGAATGAGAATAAGAGTGATTGAGAGTAAGAGTGAGTAAGAGTAAGAATGAGAGTAAGAGTGATTAAGAGTAAGAGTGATTGAGAGTAAGAGTGATTGGGAGTAAGAGTGATTGAGAGTAAGAGTGATTGGGAGTAAGAGTGATTGGGAGTAAGAGTAAGAGTGAGAGTAAGAGTAAGAATGAGAATAAGAGTGATTGAGAGTAAGAGTGATTGGGAGTAAGAGTAAGAGTAAGAATGAGAGTAGGAGTGATTGAGAGTAGGAGTGATTGGGAGTAGGAGTGATTGAGAGTAAGAGTAATTGAGAGTAAGAGTATGAGAGTAAGAGTGAGAGAGTGAGTATGAATGGGTAAGGGTGACTGAGAGTGAGTAAGAATGACAGAGTAAGAGTGACAGAGAGCAAGAGTGACAGAGTAAGAGTGACAGAGAGTAAGAGTGACAGAGAGTAAGAGTGACAGAGTAAGAGTGACAGAGTAAGAGTGACAGAGAGTAAGAGTGACAGAGAGTAAGAGTGACAGAGAGTAAGAGTGACAGAGAGTAAGAGTGACAGAGTAAGAGTGACAGAGAGTAAGAGTGACAGAGTAAGAGTGACAGAGAGTAAGAGTGACAGAGTGTAAGAGTGACAGAGTAAGAGTGACAGAGTAAGAGTGACAGAGAGTAAGAGTGACAGAGAGTAAGAGTGACAGAGTAAGAGTGACAGAGAGTAAGAGTGACAGAGAGTAAGAGTGACAGAGTAAGAGAGTGAGAGTGATTATGAGAGAGTTAAGAGTGTGAGGTGTGTGAGTGTAGCAGGCCAGGGAGGCAGGATGTGTGGTCACAGGCGAGGCCTAGGCCTCGTGATCTCTAATGTTGGTTTTTATATATATGTTGGATTTTTTGTCCTGTTTCAAATTATAATTATTTAGCAGGAATGTAATAAGATATTGCACAGTATTAATGTGACAATAATATATGCATTATTTCCTTGATAATCAAACTTGTTGTTCAAAGATAATATACAATCTTTGAAGGAAACATTTTGAGAGCGCGAGCTGGCAACACTGGGCTGGTGGGTGAGAGAGACATATGGTTAGTTGTGCTCAGACCCGCCGCCCACCACCAGCCAGACCCACCGCCGCCCACCACCAGACCCACCCGCCGCCCACCACCAGCCGCCACCCGCCACCACCCACCACCAGCCGCCACCCACCACCAGCCGCCACCCACCACCAGCCGCCACCCGCCACCAGCCGCCACCCGCCACCCACCACCAGCCGCCACCCGCCGCCACCCGCCACCACCAGCCGCCACCCGCCCCCACCCACCACCAGCCACCCGCCACCAGCCACCGCCACCCACCACCGCCACTCACCACCCACCACCGCCACTCACCACCCGCCGCCACCACCCACCACCCGCCGCCACCCGCCACCCACCACCAGCCGCCACCCGCCACCACCCACCACACGCCACCACCCACCACCAGCCGCCACCCGCCACCACCCACCACCAGCCGCCACCCGCCACCACCCACCACCAGCCGCCACCCGCCACCAGCCGCCACCCGCCACCACCCGCCACCAGCCGCCACCCGCCCCCACCCACCACCAGCCACCGCCACCCGCCACCAGCCACCGCCACCCACCACCGCCACTCACCACCCACCACCGCCACTCACCACCCGCCGCCACCACCCACCACCCGCCGCCACCCGCCACCCACCACCAGCCGCCACCCGCCACCACCCACCACCAGCCGCCACCCACCACCAGCCGCCACCCGCCACCACCCGCCACCAGCCGCCACCCGCCACCAGCCGCCACCAGCCGCCACCCGCCACCACCCGCCACCACCCGCCACCCACCACCAGCCGCCACCCGCCACCACCCACCACCAGCCGCCACCCACCACCAGCCGCCACCACCCGCCGCCCACCACCAGCCGCCACCCGCCACCACCCACCACCAGCCGCCACCCACCACCAGCCGCCACCCACCACCAGCCGCCACCCACCACCCGCCGCCACCCGCCACCCACCACCAGCCGCCACCCGCCACCACCCACCACACGCCACCACCCACCACCAGCCGCCACCCGCCACCAGCCGCCACCCACCACCACCCGCCACCAGCCGCCACCCGCCACCACCCGCCACCAGCCGCCACCCGCCACCACCCGCCACCACCCACCACCACCCGCCACCCGCCACCACCCGCCACCAGCCGCCACCAGCCACCGCCACCCACCACCGCCACTCACCACCCGCCACCACCAGCCGCCACCCGCCGCCCACCACCAGCCGCCACCCGCCACCACCCACCACCAGCCGCCACCCGCCACCACCCACCACCAGCCGCCACCCACCACCAGCCGCCACCCGCCACCAGCCGCCACCCGCCACCCACCACCAGCCGCCACCCGCCGCCACCCGCCACCACCAGCCGCCACCCGCCCCCACCCACCACCAGCCACCGCCACCCGCCACCAGCCACCGCCACCCACCACCGCCACTCACCACCCACCACCGCCACTCACCACCCGCCGCCACCACCCACCACCCGCCGCCACCCGCCACCCACCACCAGCCGCCACCCGCCACCACCCACCACCAGCCGCCACCCACCACCAGCCGCCACCCGCCACCACCCGCCACCAGCCGCCACCCGCCACCAGCCGCCACCAGCCGCCACCCGCCACCACCCGCCACCACCCGCCACCCACCACCAGCCGCCACCCGCCACCACCCACCACCAGCCGCCACCCACCACCAGCCGCCACCCGCCACCACCCGCCACCAGCCGCCACCCGCCACCAGCCGCCACCAGCCGCCACCCGCCACCACCCGCCACCAGCCGCCACCCGCCACCACCCGCCACCACCCGCCACCACCCGCCACCACCCGCCACCAGCCACCGCCACCCACCACCGCCACTCACCACCCGCCGCCACCACCCACCACCAGCCGCCACCCGCCACCAGCCACCACCAACCGCCACCCGCCACCACCCACCACCAGCCGCCACCCGCCGCCACCCGCCACCCACCACCCACCACCAGCCGCCACCCGCCACCCACCACCAGCCGCCACCCGCCGCCACCCGCCACCCACCACCAGCCGCCACCCACCACCAGCCGCCACCCGCCACCACCCACCACCAGCCGCCACCCGCCACCACCCACCACCAGCCGCCACCCGCCACCACCAGCCGCCACCCGCCACCACCCACCACCAGCCGCCACCCGCCACCACCCACCACCAGCCGCCACCCGCCACCAGCCGCTACCAGCCACCGCCACCCACCACCGCCACTCACCACCCGCCGCCACCACCCACCACCAGCCGCCACCCGCCACCAGCCGCTACCAGCCACCGCCACCCACCACCGCCACTCACCACCCGCCGCCACCACCCACCACCAGCCGCCACCCGCCACCAGCCACCGCCACCCACCACCGCCACCCACCACCACCACCCACCACCACCAGCCGCCGCCGCCACCACCACCGCCACGACCACCCACCACCACCGCCGCCGCCACCACCCATCACCGCCGCCGCCGCCACCACCCACCACAGCCGCCGCCGACACCACCGCCACCACCCACAACAGCCGCCACCACCACCACCACCACCCACCAACGCCGCCACCACCAGCCGCCACAAGCCGCCACCGCCCGCCACCGCCCGCCACCAGTCGCCATCACCACTACCACCACCACCAGCCGCCATCACCGCCACCAGCCGCCACCAGCTGCCACCACCACCAGCCGCCACCACCACCACCACCAGCAGCCATCACCGCCACCAGCTGCCACCACCACCAGCCGCCACCACCACCACCACCAGCCGCCATCACCGCCACTAGCTGCCACCACCACCAACCGTCATCACCGCCACCAGCTGCCACCACCACCAGCCGCCATCACCGCCACCAGCTGCCACCACCACCAGCCGCCACCACCAGCCGCCACCACTGCCACCACTACCTGCCACCAGCCGCCACCACCGCCCGCTATCAGCCGTCACCGCCCGTTGCCACAGTCGCCACCGCAAGCCGCCACCGCCAGCCGCCACCAGCCCCCCCCACCGCCGATCGTCACCACCCACCACCACCCGCCGCCACCACCCACCACCACCAGCCGCCGCCGCCACCCACCACCCGCCGCCACCACCCACCACCATCAGCCGCCGCCGCCACCACCACCCACCACCACCGCCGCCGCCACCACCACCCACCACCACCGCCGCCGCCACCACCGCCCACCACCACCGCCGCCACCACCCACCACCACCAGCCACCGACGCCACCACCACCCACCACCACCGCCGCCACCACCCATCACCGCCAGCCGCCACCACTCATCACAGACGCCGCCACCCGCCACCGCCCGCCACCACCGCCAGACACAGCCGCCAGTGTCCGCCACCGCCGCCACTGTCCGCCCGCCGCCGCCACTGTCCGCCCGCCGCCACTGTCCACCACCGCCCCCAAAGCCGCCACGGTCCGCCCGCCGCCACTATCCGCCACAGCCGCCACTGTCCGCCCGCCGCCACTGTCCGTCCCCCGCCGCTACTGTCCGCCCGCCGCCACTATCCGCCACCGCCGCCACTGTCCTCCCGCCGCCACTGTCCGCCCGCCGCCACTGTCCGCCCGCCGCCACTATCCGCCACCGCCGCCACTCTCCGCCCGCCGCCACTATCCGCCACTGTCCGCCCGACGCCACTGTCCGCCCGCCGCCACTATCCGCCACCGCCGCCACTGTCCGCCCGCCGTTACTGTCCGCCCGCTGCCACTATCCGCCACCGCCACCACTGTCCGCCACCGCCACCACTGTCCGCCACCGCCACCACTGTCCGCCCGCCGCCACCACTGTCCGCCCGCCGCCACCACTGTCCGCCCGCCGCCACCACTGTCCGCCCGCCGCCTCCACTGTCCGCCCGCCGCCACCACTGTCCGCCCGCCGCCACCACTGTCCGCCCGCCGCCGCCACTGTCCGCCCGCCGCCGCCACTGTCCGCCCGCCGCCGCCACTCTCCGCCCGCCGCCGCCACTGTCCGCCCGCCGCCGCCACTGTCCGCCCGCCGCCGCCACTGTTCGCCCGCCGCCACTGTCCACCACCGCCGCCACTGTCCGCCCGCCGCCGCCACTGTTCGCCCGCCGCCACTGTCCACCACCGCCGCCGCCAAAGCCGCCACGGTCCGCCCGCCGCCACTATCCGCCACAGCCGCCACTGTCCGCCCGCCGCCGCCACTGTCCGCCCGCCGCCGCCACTGTCCGCCCGCCGCCGCCACTGTTCGCCCGCCGCCGCTGTCCACCACCGCCGCCACTGTCCGCCCGCCGCCGCCACTGTTCGCCCGCCGCCACTGTCCACCACCGCCGCCGCCAAAGCCGCCACGGTCCGCCCGCCGCCACTATCCGCCACAGCCGCCACTGTCCGCCCGCCGCCACTATCCGCCACCGCCGCCACTGTCCGCCCGCCGCCACTGTCCGCCCGCCGCCACTGTCCGCCCGCCGCCGCCACTCTCCGCCACAGGCGCCACTCTCCGCCGTACAGCCTCCCCTCTCTCCGTTAGTAAATAATTATAATTGTTAGTAAATAATAAAAGAAATATAAATTATTAGATTTTTTTTACCCTTAAATTGGTTTTAATATTTAAATTGAAAATAATAATATAATACAAAATATAATAAAAATAATATAATATAAAATATAATTTAATTTCAAGAAATTTAACTTTAAAACACAAAGATGTGAAAAGGGTTCAGATTATTGGCTCAAACCTTTCATAAGAGATTCATATTGGTATATGAATGGATTATGAATGACTCATGTTAGGAGTGTAAAGTTGCCACAACATCTCAAATTAGTGTTAGATACATATGTCTTGGTTATAAGTTTTGGAAACCTATTTAAGTCCACACACAATATCGTATCTGATACGATAAAACAAACGTTTCCAATACTTTCAAATACTTTCCAGATATGTTGTGGCAACCTAAAATTGTTTGCTGGGCGGGTGACCCCACACACACGGACCAGAGGACCGTCGTGACCCCAGCGGGTGGGTGACCCCCACACACACTGACCTGAGGACCGTCGTGACCCCAGAGGGTAACCCCACACACACTGATCTGAGGACCGTCGTGACCCCAGCGGGTGGGTGACCCCACACACACTGACCTGAGGACCGTCGTGACCCCAGCGGGTAACCCCACACACACTGACCTGAGGACCGTCGTGACCCCAGCGGGTGACCCCACACTCACTGACCAGAGGACCGTCGTGACCCCAGCGGGTGACCCCAGAAACACTGACCTGAGGACCGTCGTGACCCCAGCGGGTGGGTGCCCCAAACACACTGATCTGAGAACCGTCGTGACCCCAGTTGGTGACCCCACACACACTGACCTGAGGACCGTCGTGACCCCAGCGGGTGACCCCACACACACTGATCTGAGGACCGTCGTGACCCCAGCGGGTGGGTGACCCCACACACACTGATCTGAGAACCGTCGTGACCCCAGCATGTGGGTGACCCCACACACTGACCTGGGGACCATCGTGACCCCAGCAGGTGGGTCAACCCACACACACTGACCAGAGGACCGTAGTGACCCCAGCGAGTTGGTGACCCCACACACACTGACATAAGGACCGTCGTGACCCCAGTGGGTGGGTGACCCCACACACACTGACCTGAGGACCGTCGTGACCCCAGCGAGTGGGTCACCCCACACACTGACCTGAGGACCGTCGTGACCCCAATGGGTGGGTGACCCCACACACACTGACCTGAAGAAAGTCGTAACCCCAGCGGGTGGATGACCCCACACACACTGACATGAGGACCGTCGTGAAACCCCAGCGGGTGACCCCACACGCACTGACCTGAGGACCGTCGTGACCCCAGCGGGTGACCCCACACACACTGACCTGAGAACCGTCGTGACCCCAGCGGGTGGGTCACCCCACACAAACTGACCTGAAGACCGTCGTGACCCCAGCGGGTGGGTGACCCCACACACACTGACCTGAGGACCGTCGTGAAACCCCAGCGGGTGACCCCACACATTGACCTGAGGACCATCGTGACCCCGGCAGGTGACCCCACACACTGACTTGAAGACCGTCGTGACCCCAGCGGGTGACCCCACACACTGTCCTGAGGACCGCAGTGACCCCACACACTGACCTGAGGACCGCCGTGACCCCACACACTGACCTGAGGACCGCCGTGACCCCACACACTGACCTGAGGACCGCCGTGACCTCAGCTGGTGACCCCACACATTGACCTGAGGACCGCCATGACCCTAGCTGGTGACCCCTCACACTGACTTGCGGACCGCCGTGACCCCAGCGGGTGACCCCACACACTGACCTGAGGACCGCCGTGACCCCAGCGGGTGACCCCACACACACTGACCTGAGGACCGCCGTGACCCCAGCGGGTGACCCCACACACTCTGACCTGAGGACCGCCGTGACCCCAGCGGGTGACCCCACACACACTGACCTGAGGACCGCCGTGACCCCAGCGGGTGACCCCACACACTGACCTGAGGACAATCCTGACCCCAGCGGGTGACTCCACACTCTGACCTGAGGACCGCCGTGACCCCAGCGGGTGACCCCACACCCTGACCTGAGGACCATCGTGACCCCACACACTGACCTGAGGACCGCCGTGACCCCAGCGGGTGACCCCACACACTGACCTGAGGACCATCGTGACCCCACACACTGACCTGAGGACCGCCGTGACCCCATCGGGTGACCCCCACACTGACCTGAGGACCATCGTGACCCCAGCGGGTGACTCCACACTCTGACCTGAGGACCGCCGTGACCCCAGCGGGTGACCCCACACCCTGACCTGAGGACCATCGTGACCCCACACACTGACCTGAGGACCGCCGTGACCCCAGCGGGTGACCCCACACACTGACCTGAGGACCATCGTGACCCCACACACTGACCTGAGGACCGCCGTGACCCCATCGGGTGACCCCCACACTGACCTGAGGACCATCGTGACCCCAGCGGGTGATCCCCAACACTGACCTGAGGACCGTCGTGACCCCAGCGGGTGACCCTACACTGTCCGTGGCTCTTCCTTATTAATAAAGTCCTCTACCAGGTAATTTATATACAGGTAATTGTAAATAATACCAGCAAATACCTGCACTAATAACCAGAAGTAATAAACTTCTGTTAAAGTTTGACATAATACCTCGCCCTAATAAGCTCTAGTAATAACACATCATAATAACCTGACGCAACAACGTACAGAAATAACATCAAAGTTACTTCTGCACGTAATATCTTGCAGGAGCAATAAAACTCAAAAGCCTGTTGTAACACCCTGTATAACAACTTCCTCATTACTCCGTGCACCAGTAACCTGCCTCAACTAGCCTCACGTAACAACTTCCAGAAATAACCTCTCCCTAATATTCTGGTGTAACCAGCCTCAACAACCAGCCTGTGTTGATCAGACTTAACAATCAGTTGTAAAACTTCTCAAGTGACCTGTTATAATAACCCGCCTCACCAATGTCAGTCACCATCAATATCAATAAACAGCCAAGATAACAACCTGCTGTTATAACTTGAACTAAAACCCAACAATAATACCGTAATGTAATAATAACCTGTACCCACACTTATCACTCAGTACCAGAGGTGTACCCACACTTATCACTCAGTACCAGAGGGGTACCCACACTTACCACTCAGTACCAGAGGGGTACCCACACTTATCACTCAGTACCAGAGGTGTACCCACACTTATCACTCAGTACCAGAGGTGTACCCACACTTATCACTCAGTACCAGAGGTGTACCCACACTTATCACTCAGTACCAGAGGTGTACCCACACTTATCACTCAGTACCAGAGGTGTACCCACACTTATCACTCAGTACCAGAGGTGTACCCACACTTATCACTCAGTACCAGAGGTGTACCCACACTTATCACTCAGTACCAGAGGTGTACCCACACTTATCACTCAGTACCAGAGGTGTACCCACACTTATCACTCAGTACCAGAGGTGTACCCACACTTACCACTCAGTACCAGAGGTGTACCCACACTTATCACTCAGTACCAGAGGTGTACCCACACTTATCACTCAGTACCAGAGGGGTACCCACACTTATCACTCAGTACCAGAGGTGTACCCACACTTACCACTCAGTACCAGAGGGGTACCCACACTTACCACTCAGTACCAGAGGTGTACCCACACTTATCACTCAGTACCAGAGGGGTACCCACACTTATCACTCAGTACCAGAGGTGTACCCACACTTATCACTCAGTACCAGAGGTGTACCCACACTTATCACTCAGTACCAGAGGGGTACCCACACTTATCACTCAGTACCAGAGGGGTACCCACACTTATCACTCAGTACCAGAGGTGTACCCACACTTATCACTCAGTACCAGAGGGGTACCCACACTTATCACTCAGTACCAGAGGGGTACCCACACTTATCACTCAGTACCAGAGGTGTACCCACACTTATCACTCAGTACCAGAGGTGTACCCACACTTATCACTCAGTACCAGAGGTGTACCCACACTTATCACTCAGTACCAGAGGTGTACCCACACTTATCACTCAGTACCAGAGGGGTACCCACACTTATCACTCAGTACCAGAGGTGTACCCACACTTATCACTCAGTACCAGAGGGGTACCCACACTTATCACTCAGTACCAGAGGTGTACCCACACTTATCACTCAGTACCAGAGGGGTACCCACACTTATCACTCAGTACCAGAGGGGTACCCACACTTATCACTCAGTACCAGAGGGGTACCCACACTTATCACTCAGTACCAGAGGGGTACCCACACTTATCACTCAGTACCAGAGGGGTACCCACACTTATCACTCAGTACCAGAGGGGTACCCACACTTATCACTCAGTACCAGAGGTGTACCCACACTTATCACTCAGTACCAGAGGGGTACCCACACTTACCACTCAGTACCAGAGGTGTACCCACACTTATCACTCAGTACCAGAGGTGTACCCACACTTATCACTCAGTACCAGAGGGGTACCCACACTTATCACTCAGTACCAGAGGTGTACCCACACTTACCACTCAGTACCAGAGGTGTACCCACACTTACCACTCAGTACCAGAGGTGTACCCACACTTATCACTCAGTACCAGAGGGGTACCCACACTTACCACTCAGTACCAGAGGTGTACCCACACTTATCACTCAGTACCAGAGGTGTACCCACACTTATCACTCAGTACCAGAGGGGTACCCACACTTACCACTCAGTACCAGAGGTGTACCCACACTTACCACTCAGTACCAGAGGTGTACCCACACTTATCACTCAGTACCAGAGGGGTACCCACACTTACCACTCAGTACCAGAGGTGTACCCACACTTACCACTCAGTACCAGAGGTGTACCCACACTTATCACTCAGTACCAGAGGGGTACCCACACTTATCACTCAGTACCAGAGGTGTACCCACACTTATCACTCAGTACCAGAGGGGTACCCACACTTACCACTCAGTACCAGAGGGGTACCCACACTTACCACTCAGTACCAGATGTGTACCCACACTTACCACTCA
>NW_027189163.1:0-40000 GCF_040958095.1 Procambarus clarkii | reverse complement strand
GCTCTCCGCTATTTTCATTATTCGTCATATCCGACTCTGCTATGTGATGCACATGTATTCTTGCTTCACCACCCTGTAATGAAATATTGTTTGTTACTAATTGTTTTCAATAATACATTATTTTATTATATAATATTTAATTTATTAATTAAAAACCCTTTCCATATTATAGAAAAAAACTAAAACAAGAATCTATATAAAACTATAGAATAGAATAGACTAATAGAATAGAATATATATATCATATATATATTTATATAAATAAATATATATATATATATATAAATATATGTATATATATTTATATATATATATATATATATTATTATATCCTGTATTATTCCAGCCCATTATTAGAGATAGTAGCCACCTCTTATTTTGGTTTTCTTTCATTATTAGTGCTCAGAAAATTAAATATATCTACATATTTAGTCAAAATCAGTTACATTATTTTATCTTATTCATAGCATAAATGTTCACAAAGATTACTAAAAAGAGATTGAATTAGACTACAGCAAATTGGCAAAATTTACCTTGTATCTGTTTCCACCGTGTTTGTTTGGGGCGTTCTTCAACATATCAGCAATACTTGTCTCAACATCTCTTTCAGTTGCATTAGTGTGGGTGTTGATACAGGCTTCTGGAAAGTTATAAGAATTAATTAATATATATAATTATAATTCTTTTTGTCAGGAGACAAGAAGCCACAGAGTAATAACATTGTTGGCTTTTATTTAGGTGTTCCCCTGTTCTCCAGTCTTCCTCCGTCCCCTCGTCCCCTTTGTCCTCCCCAGCATTCTCCATTCCCCTGTCCCCTCGTCCTCCCCACCATTACCCTCTCCTCTGTTCCCTCGTCTTCCCTACCATCCCCCCTCTCGTCCTCCCCACCATTCTAAACTACCTCATCCCATGCATTCCATGATGGTCTGATGCTTCCATCTGAAAATTGGGAACATCAAAAGATCTGACTTTCCCAATTTTCTGATGGGAACATCAAATGATCTGATATTCCCATCACTGAAAAATAAAAACAGATAAAAAAAATGATATGAAAAAATAGAAAATAAAATATACTCATGAAATGAACAGAATGGTTAACAACGTAGCTCAATTGCAATGCAATGTCACAATAACATTTAATAACAATAACATTTAAATATACTTTAAGATATAATCTAGAAGAAAATAAGGATATTGAAACGGTTCATGAACTCTATTTCAATAAAGGACACTATGGGGAACTTTGAAAAATAGTTATTGAGTATAATTAGACAGACTTGTTGCTAGGCAGAGGAGTAATGAGATATATGGCAAATTTTGCAAAATATACAATGAAGGTACACAAACATTCATACCCAAACAAAGCAAAATGCTAGGTAAGAACAAAGCATTTGGCCCGTAGGAGAAAGGAGATACCCACAAGACTAGAATACAAGTCATTAACAAGCATGCAAGTATAATACATAATACATGCAGACATATATAATCCAAAAAAATGTCAAATTTACGTACTTATTATTACATTACAAATATCCAAGGTTTTGAAGACACGTTTCCTCTTGCGCCCAACGAGTGAATACTGAGACCAGACCCCATAGGTCCCTATCCTCCTCATCATTCGTCTCACTGTGTCTCCACAGCTTGCACCGCCCATTTGAGACAGCGTCTGGACCTGTTAAAATAATGCATAAGCTGTAAGGTAATAGAGAATAATATATATCTTTCAATCTCAACATTAGATTTTCTAATTTCCAACTGTATTAAATAAATAGCATTAAAATATTTTCCTTCTTAACTATTACAAAAATCAACGAATTTGAGTAACTTTTGCTTTTGTTTTATTTGTACCTTAAACATAACACTGAACAATCAATTATGTGCCACCCCACCTTCCTTCATCTGCAAAAAAACTAATCAAAAGACATATGTACAAGGCTAAAAAAATTCAGCAACACTTACCATACTCAGGCTAAAAGAATTAAGCAACACTTACCATACTCTTTTTATATTCACTGTTAACTTTTAGCTCATGTGACAGACTTTCCACCTGCTCAACAGTTTCAAGTGGGGATGGAAGAATGTCTTCCAGGATTGGTATATCTCCATGTGTTTTTGACATATGGGTTTCCGTCATTTTGACAATATTCAGGATATCCCCTGATAAAAATGTCAATTTTGATAATTCCTTCATTATGTATTCCATTTTTTCTGTTACTGCAAAAAAATAATTCATCAACAGCATTGTGTGTAACACCATTCTTGTTTACCCACTGAATTAATAAATTCTGTGGGTAAACAAGTGAATGATGATTATCATGGTCATCATTCTCCTCCTCACTTTGAGAATTAGATAATACATCATGAATATCAGTAAGATTCATGTGTAAATCATCAATTTCAGAGCCTAATCCATACTCTTGATTTGACTCGGCTTCAAAAGAACTAATGTCATTGTCTGACGACTCAATCTCTGAACTTGATGCTGCCTCAGTATGATTAATGGGTTCACTAGTGTGTACAGCTGTATTTGGATGCATTTTGTGTATACGTTTTAGCCTTCTTGATACTTGCATCCATCTGTTGTTGTATTGGAGTCGCTTTTTTCGCTTATACTCGTACATTCTGTTAAAGAGTGTCAAATTTCTACATTAGACTACCATATTACCTATATTATTGTTAATAATGTATTGACAGATGCAATATGTATTAAAATTCTAAAAATAAGTCATTCATTATATACAATGTGTGATAATTAAAGCTGGTGCATATAACATCCTTGTCAGGCACATGCAAAAGTGAACACTTCCAGAATTGGAGACATGCAGAAATGTAACATATGGAAATAGAGGCATGCCAAAACAAAGACATGCATAAATTCAAATTCTTATCAAAATAATTTCTAGTGATTATTATATAAATTATTCCATCAGTACTAGATCAAATATTCAATACCATCCTCCCATTGGAAAGAGTAATCATGTCCTGTTGGACATTAATTATATGTTGAGATATAATCTAAAAGAAAATAGGGACATTGAAATTGTTGTTAAACTCTATTTCAATAAAGGACACTATAGGGAGCCTAGAACCCTGTATTACAAGTGTAAGTGATAATTTTGGAAAATTTAATTAAAGCTAATTGTGTAGGACACCTGGAGATATGGTGCCCATATCTAAAGAATCACATCAACTGGTAAAGGTATAGACTTGCCAATAAGTGGCTCCCAGGTTAGAGGCATAAAATGCCAAAACTAGATGGTAGAATAAAAAGAAGATATTGTAAAAGGTAACCAAACAAAGATGCCACAGAAATATTAGAAAATTAACTTTCGCAAGCAGCGTGGTAGACACGGTTGGAACAAGTTAGGTGAGAGGGTGGTGGAGGCCAAAACCATAATCATAATCATCTGTATCAAACCTTATTACAGGTAAAACCAGTAGGCAGTCTACTGTATTTTATCAAACCGTTATTAGTATAATAGATCTCGTAATAATTTTGCAAAAATAATGGCATTTACTATTTTTAAAAGATTATTAGCAAATTTACAGAAATGGTGCATTCGGAAGACAAAACCAATTTTTCACTTTTGACAATTGAGCACCTGCTACATCCAGATTCTAGGGAGGAAAGGAAGGACGATCTTACTGGATCCCATAGCCTCTCCGAGGCACAAACCAGGCTTTTACATAACCCCCCCCCCCCCCTGCACCCGAGCTTTTTAAAATAGTAAATGCCATTATTTTTGCAAAATTATTACGAGATCTATTATACTAATAACGGTAAATAAATAATAAATAGTAAATAAATCAATACTTACTAAATTTTGTCTATTATGTAGCAAAGAAGCAGGTCTACGGAAGGCTTTTCTGTTGAGTTCGAAGCCCAGATTACTCGTGGTCTCTGAAATAAGTTAAGATTATAAGTATAAAATTTATAAAACCAAATAATAAATCCGGTATTGCTCAATTTCAGATGCAGACGTACTGAATGATATATCAGACTGTCAGCATGGTATTCGATCTGGAAGGTCCAGTGTAACGAATTTGCTCAGTTTCTATGATCGAGCCACAGAGATCTATAAAGAATTCTGATCAAGAAAGAGATCTAGGGGTGGTTTTAGATAGAAAACTATAACCTGAGGATCATATTAAGAACATTCTGCGAGGGGGCCTATGCTACACTTTTTAACTTTAGAATTGCTTTTAAATACATAGGTCAAAAAGTTTTAAAAGTTTTAAAAGTTTTTTAAACCTCTCGTGTATCATGAGTGTGTTAAAGCTTCAGATGGTGCATTCAGATGATGAATATTACCTAGTTCCTTCATCTGGGAAGAATGAACACATATTGGTGCATTCGGATGATAAAAACTAACTACTGTAGTTCAATTGATCAACAGACTGTATATCATATGCAGACTGTATGTGGATCTGCGGGCCACTCCAAACAACAGCCTGGTGGACCAAGCTCCACCAGGCCTAAAGCACAAAGTGATATAGATGTGATAGAGAAACTAGGTCAAATGGAGGAGTAGGTCTGTATATTAAACAGCACCTGACGTGCACAGAGCTACTAAACTCAATGTGGTGGTAGAGTGGTGGGGGGGGGGGGGGGGGGAAACATTGCAGAAAAAAACAAATACAATTTGGTCAACAAAACAGCATTGTTTAAAATAGAAGACATGGGTTGTCATTTTGGGGGTAAGGTAGGTTACATTGAGTTAATTAGTTAGTACTTAGTTTTTATCTTAAACTGGTTGGGAGAGGTACAGTGTTGCTGTGCTGGTGAAAGAACACCTAAAGGTAAATTAAATAATGATTGCGAATCCACAAGAAGTTGACATAATATCGCTAGAGATCTGCAATCAGGATGATAAACTTTCCTTAAAGAATTTGACAAACACTTGCTGATAGGACATGAAGTAAATGAAATGTATGTCAAGTTTTGTGAAATATATGATAAAAGCACAACAAAATTTGTACCAAAGGAGAGATGCAGAACTAGGAAAAGGGGTTTGTTCAACAGAAATTGCGAGAGGGCCTGAGACCCAAACACACACAAATGGAATCAATATATAGCAAGAGGCCAAACCCCCAAACATACAAGCGATGCAAAGATGCGAGAAACAGCAGCAGCATTAAGGAGAGGGACTTAAGGACCATAAATAAAGTGTGAAAATAAACTCGAGTAAATTTTTTTAACTACTCTCGACAGTGAAGAAAAACAAATATTCAGACGATTTGTGTTAGAATCATTAATCTTACACTTTCGGTCATATTCAACAACACAAATACATACACACACATTCCTGTTGCTGTAGCAAGTGAAGAATTACACACACAGATCACAATAACGTGATGCATCAAATGAACAAATCCACAAGGGCCGTGACGAGGATTCGAACCTGTGTCCGGGAGCATCCCAGACACTGCCTTAATCGACTGAGCTACAACAGGGTAAAAGGGTTGAAACCGAAGTTCTACTGAACTTACTGGATCCCATAGCCTCTCCGAGGCACAAACCAGGCTTTTACACAACCCCCCCCCCCCCCCTGCACCCGAGCTATGTCAACAGGCCGTTCTCCCTCTTCGCCCTTCCGAATGCACCATATCAGTAAATTTTTTAATAATCTTTTAAAAATAGTAAATGCCACTATTTTTGCAAAATTATTACGAGATCTATTATTCTATAGAATAATGCATATAAATGCATATATGCATATAAATACAAAACAAGTAAATGTAAATAATTTTACCTTGCACCTAGATCCACCAAGCCTGTATGGCGCGCGTTTCAGTACTTCGGAAATCTAGAACTATCTTGAATCTCTAATCTGCAATGAAACAATACATATTATTGCACTTACCAAAACATGGATGAATGTAGAAAATACAGAACTATTAGCTGAATATCAAATAAATGGATTTAATCTATTTCACACAGATAGATATATTAGACCGTGTATATTAGGTAATACCTAACATACACGCCTCCACACACACTACATTTGAAATGTAGTCTCAAAAAGACTACATTTCAACAGCAAAGATTACTCCATAAAAAAATAATTAAATTATTGACCAACATGAGAGAGGGTTAGCCAACATGAGAGGGTTGTGTTGATTGCCTGAAAATATTTAAATTGTTTAATGTATTGAATGGCATTTTTCAAGTTACAACATTTTTTAAATTACTGAACTAGGTTCTAGGCTTTGCTAGGCTTAATTCAATTATTACAGATAAGCCTAACCTAGCCTAGAACCCAGTGGGTTTTCTTCCTATTGGGGAGTGTTGTACATGCCTCGCCTCCACATACACACTAGCACAGCCAGGCCTCGCCTCCACATACACACTAGCACAGCCAGGCCTCGCCTCCACATACACACTAGCACAGCCAGGCCTCGCCTCCACATACACACTAGCACAGCCAGGCCTCGCCTCCACATACACACTAGCACAGCCAGGCCTCGCCTCCACATACACACTAGCACAGCCAGGCCTCGCCTCCACATACACCAGCACAGCCAGGCCTCGCCTCCACATACACACTAGCACAGCCAGGCCTCGCCTCCACATACACACTAGCACAGCCAGGCCTCGCCTCCACATACACACTAGCACAGCCAGGCCTCGCCTCCACATACACACTAGCACAGCCAGGCCTCGCCTCCACATACACACTAGCACTGCCAGGCCTCGCCTCCACATACACCAGCACTGCCAGGCCTCGCCTCCACATACTCACCAGCACAGCCAGGCCTCGCCTCCACATACACCAGCACTGCCAGGCCTCGCCTCGCCTCCACATACACCAGCACTGCCAGGCCTCGCCTCCACATTTAAACCAACCAAGCCCACAAATACGTTAACATGGACCAGCATTACACCGTCTAACATACTCTGTCAGATGTAACAACTAAATTTGTGAATTCAAGACCGAATCTATTGTATAACACAGTGTTAGTACGAGAAAAACATTACTTACATTCGAAGCCGTGTTTTAAAATGGCGGCGGTCTTGTACTGACGCTCCAAACTGTGTGTTCGTTTGCGTATGATGAACGTGTGACAATTTACTACAACAATTATTTAATTATTCTTATTCTTTATTTTAATATTTTTAGGGTACATGAAATTTCAAACTTATTTGCACACAATAATATAATTGCATTGTCATAACCTTTATATATTACGGAAAATACGATGACATGAACGAAGTCAAAGTGAAGTTGAAGTCAAAGTCATTCGCCGAACGTATTAGTCATTTTTTTTCTCCCAAACGATAGAGGATAACAAATCCACAGAGAATATAAGTGTACAGTAAAGTCAATTTTATTCAGGAAAGTACATACATAGTTGATTTACAAACATAATGTTGGATTTATAGATAGAGCTAGTGCATTCAATACCTAAAGCCACTATAGTAGGCATATAGCATTTCAGGCAACCGGGCAGTATATATGGACCCCTTACTCAAATCTCTGAATATGTTAGATATTAAGTCCCTGCACATACTCTCATGTGTATTTTATATATATAAAACGCTGCACTGTAATGTCAATCCTGACCTTAAAAGCTTCCTAGAAGGTTGTAACAGATCCCATGAGCACCACACCAGAAACAAATACCTATTTGATATTCCAAGAGTACGACTTAGTCAAACTAGAAATGCTTTACAAATCAAGAGACCTCGAATGTGGAATGACCTTCCCAATTATGTTAAAAACTGTACCTCTCCCAACCAGTTTAAGATAAATAAAGATAAATTTATAAGTTAAGAAAAATTCCACAAATCAACAACCCTGTTACTGACCCTGTATTTACCCAAGTCTTTCCTAAATCTAAACTTATCCAATTTATACCCATTGTTTCGTGTTCTATCTTGTGTTGACAATTTTAATACCCTATTAATATCCCCTTTGTTATATCTATTCAGGAAATTGTGGTTGATCTCGAACCCATTGATAATGTGACGACTTATACAGAATTTTGTAACTATATCATCAAGATTGTAACCAGCTTAGCTAAATGTAGTGTGGGGTTCAGTCCCTAAGCCCATATATGTGCCTCTCTAACCATTTAGGTTACAGGGCAAAAACATAAAAACAAAGGTAACTGCAGAAGGCCTATTGGTCCATACCAGGCAGCTCCTATCTATAACAGATAAACACTAAGTACTACCTAATTAACTCAATGTAACCTACCAACCTAACCCCCAAAATGTCAATCCATATCTTTTATTTTAAACAATGCTGTTTTGTTGACCAAATTGTATTTTTACTCTTTTTCTGTCATGTTTCTCCCACCCCTGTTTTTTCCCTTTTTTCTTATTTTTTCTCAACATAATTCATACTTTAATTAGGCGGATCAGGACATCACCTGATCAAACACATCAAACATCGTTTGACCACCATCAAACACACACATTTCGTGTGCGTTTGACGCTCACTGATATGTACCAGCGTTGTTTTATATATGGTGCTATTCTATCTTACGCTTTGTTGCTCTTTTTTACCTACGGGCTCATAGAACATTCTATTGCGAAAACATTGGCACAAAAATGAATGACGTACATACAATAATAATGTCAGGACAGTGAAATAATTATAAACTTTCAAAGCGCTGTATCGCCCATGTGTCGTCTTGTCACCAATACTGGGTAACAGTTCCGCCACTTCCCACACTCTTGCGGGTGGGCAGCGACCATTATTCTACGTTTATATTCATATCACCGTGTTGGGAATTTCATTGCGAGTACATTGATACCACAATTAACGCTGTAGGACAAGTGTGGAAGTGATAACAATCCCAAGAGTAAAAACATTTTGTTGCTCTTGGGCACTCACGGCGAGTCATCTACGTAGGTATTTATTGGGTGCTGGTATTCATATAACTTTTGGTGACCGTTTTTGCTGATGTTCTTCTAGAGAATGTTATTGCGAACACGTTGTAGATAACGCTCCTAATACAGAACACGCTCCTAACCTCAATTCTCAAGCTACGTTTTTCATTTTGGTATCAATGCGTTGGCAATAAAATTCTCTACAAGATCATATGCATAAAATGTCACCGAAACATTTGGTATCCCACCACGAAGTAAATAAACACGAAGATGACTCGCCGTGACACCCAAACAGGAAGTAAATGTTCATACTCTTTCGTTTGTTGCCAGCCTCACAGTCATCCTACAGCGCTCATTTTGATATCACTGAACTCGCAATAAAATTCCCCACCCAGACATATGCCTATCAATGTCTAATTATGGTATCGGGTGACCCGCACGAGTGTGGGAACTGGGCGAAGCGTTAGCCGTGATTTCAGCAGGGACGACACTGTTGGGATGCAGTGCTTTGAATGTTTATACTTATTTAACTGTCCTGACATTATTTCTGAAGCTACGTATTTCATTTTTATAGCAATGTGTTCGCAATAGAAAGTTCTATAAGAACATGGGTAGAGTTGGCCAACACAGCGTCAAATAAATTTGCGGCGAACAAAATCTTACGCGTGTTTGTACCCGTGAGCGTCAAAAGTTTTTACTTTGCTCATGTTTTTCAAGTTTATACTTGTTTCACACCGTTTTTTTTTGTATAGTGTTCGGAATAAAATTCCCTACACAGACATATGCATATCAAATACAATTCCTTGGAATTCACAGCTGTAGAGATGACGGAAAACACACAACCGGAACCCGCTCTTGACACTCCAACTCACACCCGCAACACCCACAAAAAAAGTTTCTCTTGTTTCATGTATACTTACTTTAGTTTTCGTGCTACAGTTCTCATTTAGGTATCAAAATATTCCTAAGAAAATAGACTACAATACTGAAACAATCTAAGACAATTATGTGTACTTACCAAAGCAAAGACGATTGTAGTAAAATAAGTTGAGCATTTTATCTCCACTCCACCTCCTTCAGGTACTGATTCCTGAAGTTGCTCAACAGATGTTCCTAGGTGGAGTGAAGCTGATGTAGGTGGTTATTTCTTGTCCACCCAATACACCCTTTTCCTGTGATAAGTGGTGTAATTACAAGGTATGACGCAAAGTGGAACATCGCATGTCTTGCACGCTATACCAGTTTCCTTCCTGATACCCGACTTTGAACACACTTCACACCTGCGACGTTTGGGGATTTTTACCAGCTCATGTTTCAATTTATAGTTCAGGCGAGTCTCTGCTATAACAACACGTCGCTGTTGTCTCTGGGTTGGCAATAAACTACTGTCTGAATCGTCGCTCTCACTATTATTTTCAAACACTAATGTGGAATATGAATTATCTTCATCAGATTCAGCTTCAGCACTAGGTGTAGACGTGAAGAGAGGGCGCCTCACACCCGACGGGCCAGGTGTTGACGGGTCAGCAGGAGGATACACAGGACCAGTGTCATGATTTATGTCTGGAGCATGAACTAGATGTGGAGATGGTGTAGTTGTTGCAGGCCACTCTGCCTTGTCAAATTTCAATAAAGACCAAATAGCAACTTCATGGAACTAGAGCAGAGTTAGTTTCCTTCGATCATCTGTGTTGGCCTTGTACAATGCATGTACAATGCATTGAGTAAAGACCAAATAGCAACTTCATGGAACTAGAGCAGAGTTAGTTTCCTTCGATCATCTGTGTTGGCCTTGTACAATGCAACCACAAGTTGACATTGAATGTGAATTAACAATGAAACAAGTAAGATTTATACTAATACATTTATACTAACTCTGTTGAGCGTTGACCATTTATACATCAAATCTGTTGATGTGAGCACTTTAGTTTAGTCTGCCGTTTAAAGAAAAAAAGAGCATATCAATGGTATATCACAGAAAACGAATTTATCATAAACTCATGTATTTGTCTTATCATATTGAACTGCATTCATATTTTTAATATATAACAATATGAATATACAAATTTCTGTAAATCCCCTACCTTGTTGGAATCTGTGGAAATGAATGAGCAAATGTGCTGGCTGAAGGCGCTGAAGGAAACCACATTGGTTTCATTTTGGATACAAATGTCCATGGAGATTCAAAATGGAAACTAATTATATAGTTGAACCTGCAGAGACGAGTTTAAGAATCTGTGTTGAGAGTGATGGACACAGCCTTCACAATTATACTTCAGAGAATGTAAACATCTAAGAGTCATTAGAAATATGTGTAGAATAATAAACCCTACATTGTTTGAGTTAGGGAAAACACCATTTGTGATATATAGATACTATAGCTGTTCCTAAAGATTCACCCTTTTTTGCACCAGCAAGATAACATATAAGATTTTAAGAGTTGACGAATGTTAATATTCTTGTTTGATAAACTGTGAACTTGAGACATAGTTAATAAGAACATATTAACACAACAAAATGTTTTCAGAATCTTTAACACCACTTTCCAGCAACTTATATAATTTATATAAATTATTTTAGAGAATAATACATAAATTATATATTTAAACATGATATAGTGTTTAGTGGAATGTATAAGGAGTCAAATTGTGTTAAAAAGAGCAATTTTTAGAAAATTTGGAAAAATACTTTTTTCTGTTCAAATTATAACTAAATGGATTTTAAAGGTTTCACTCAGCCAATATATATCATTCACAATTTATTAATGAATTTTACAAAAAAACACCATAAATTTTATATTTAAACATGTAAAAACTATTTGTTTTACATTTGGAAGAAAATAATTGTAGAAAAACAATTTATAATTAAACCTTTGTGTTTGGATTTTTTGAGTAAAAGTTTCTCAAAGGCTCTCCTGCACCATTCTCAATGCAAATCATTCCCACACCTATGGGAAGAGATAGGCGAACGTTGTGTAGATGATTTGTGTTTGCTGGGTTACCACTCAGTACCAGAGGTGTACCCACACTTATCACTCAGTACCAGAGGGGTACCCACACTTACCACTCAGTACCAGAGGTGTACCCACACTTACCAC
Source organism: Procambarus clarkii (assembly GCF_040958095.1). Taxonomy (NCBI): domain Eukaryota; kingdom Metazoa; phylum Arthropoda; class Malacostraca; order Decapoda; family Cambaridae; genus Procambarus; species Procambarus clarkii. The sequence goes on along the minus strand of NW_027189163.1, from coordinate 28,064 downwards.
TCAGTACCAGAGGTGTACCCACACTTATCACTCAGTACCAGAGGGGTACCCACACTTATCACTCAGTACCAGAGGTGTACCCACACTTATCACTCAGTACCAGAGGGGTACCCACACTTACCACTCAGTACCAGAGGGGTACCCACACTTACCACTCAGTACCAGATGTGTACCCACACTTACCACTCAGTACCAGAGGTGTACCCACACTTACCACTCAGTACCAGAGGTGTACCCACACTTACCACTCAGTACCAGAGGTGTACCCACACTTATCACTCAGTACCAGAGGGGTACCCACACTTACCACTCAGTACCAGAGGTGTACCCACACTTACCACTCAGTACCAGAGGTGTACCCACACTTATCACTCAGTACCAGAGGGGTACCCACACTTACCACTCAGTAGCAGAGGGGTACCCACACTTACCACTCAGTAGCAGAGGTGTACCCACACTTACCACTCAGTACCAGAGGTGTACCCACACTTACCACTCAGTACCAGAGGGGTACCCACACTTACCACTCAGTACCAGAGGTGTACCCACACTTACCACTCAGTAGCAGAGGGGTACCCACACTTACCACTCAGTACCAGAGGTGTACCAGAGGTGTACCCACACTTACCACTCAGTACCAGAGGGGTACCCACACTTACCACTCAGTACCAGAGGTGTACCCACACTTACCACTCAGTACCAGAGGGGTAACCACACTTACCACTCAGTACCAGAGGTGTACCAGAGGTGTACCCACACTTACCACTCAGTAGCAGAGGTGTACCCACACTTACCACTCAGTACCAGAGGTGTACCAGAGGTGTACCCACACTTACCACTCAGTACCAGAGGGGTACCCACACTTATCACTCAGTACCAGAGGGGTACCCACACTTACCACTCAGTACCAGAGGTGTACCCACACTTACCACTCAGTACCAGAGGTGTACCCACACTTATCACTCAGTACCAGAGGGGTACCCACACTTACCACTCAGTAGCAGAGGGGTACCCACACTTACCACTCAGTAGCAGAGGTGTACCCACACTTACCACTCAGTACCAGAGGTGTACCCACACTTACCACTCAGTACCAGAGGGGTACCCACACTTACCACTCAGTACCAGAGGTGTACCCACACTTACCACTCAGTAGCAGAGGGGTACCCACACTTACCACTCAGTACCAGAGGTGTACCAGAGGTGTACCCACACTTACCACTCAGTACCAGAGGGGTACCCACACTTACCACTCAGTACCAGAGGTGTACCCGCACTTACCACTCAGTACCAGAGGGGTAACCACACTTACCACTCAGTACCAGAGGTGTACCAGAGGTGTACCCACACTTACCACTCAGTAGCAGAGGTGTACCCACACTTACCACTCAGTACCAGAGGTGTACCAGAGGTGTACCCACACTTACCACTCAGTACCAGAGGGGTACCCACACTTACCACTCAGTACCAGAGGGGTACCCACACTTACCACTCAGTACCAGAGGGGTAACCACACTTACCACTCAGTACCAGAGGTGTACCAGAGGTGTACCCACACTTACCACTCAGTACCAGAGGGGTACCCACACTTACCACTCAGTACCAGAGGGGTACCCACACTTACCACTCAGTACCAGAGGGGTAACCACACTTACCACTCAGTACCAGAGGTGAACCAGAGGTGTACCCACACTTACCACTCAGTACCAGAGGGGTACCCACACTTACCACTCAGTACCAGAGGGGTACCCACACTTACCACTCAGTACCAGAGGTGTACCCACACTTACCACTCAGTACCAGAGGTGTACCCACACTTATCACTCAGTACCAGAGGGGTACCCACACTTACCACTCAGTACCAGAGGTGTACCCACACTTACCACTCAGTACCAGAGGTGTACCCACACTTATCACTCAGTACCAGAGGGGTACCCACACTTACCACTCAGTAGCAGAGGGGTACCCACACTTACCACTCAGTAGCAGAGGTGTACCCACACTTACCACTCAGTACCAGAGGTGTACCCACACTTACCACTCAGTACCAGAGGGGTACCCACACTTACCACTCAGTACCAGAGGTGTACCAGAGGTGTACCCACACTTACCACTCAGTACCAGAGGGGTACCCACACTTACCACTCAGTACCAGAGGGGTACCCACACGTACCACACAGTACCAGAGGGGTACCCACACTTATCACAGTACCAGAGGGGTACCCACACAGTACCAGAGGGGTACCCACACTTACCACAGTACCAGAGGAGTACCCACACTTACCACAGTACCAGAGGGGTACTCACACTTACCACAGTACCAGAGGGGTACCCACACCTACCACTCAGTACCAGAGGGGTACCCACACTTACCACACAGTACCAGAGGGGTACCCACACCTACCGCTCAGTACCAGAGGGGTACCCACACTTACCACTCAGTACCAGAGGGGTACCCACACTTACCATTCAGAACCAGAGGGGTACCCACACTTACCACTCAGCACCAGAGGGGTACCCACACTTACCATTCAGTACCAGAGGGGTACCCACACTTACCACTCAGTACCAGAGGGGTACCCACACTTACCACACAGTACCAGAGGTTTACCCACACTTACCACTCAGTACCAGAGGGGTATCCACACTTACCAATCAGTACCAGAGGTGTACCAGAGGTGTACCCACACTTACCACTCAGTAGCAGAGGGGTACCCACACTTACCACACAGTACCAGATGGGTACCCACACTTACCACACAGTACCAGAGGGGTACCCACACTTACCACACAGTTCCAGAGGGTTACCCACACTTACCACTCAGTAGCAGAGGTGTACCCACACTTACCACTCAGTACCAGAGGTGTACCCACACTTACCACTCAGTACCAGAGGGGTACCCACACTTACCACTCAGTACCAGAGGTGTACCCACACTTACCACTCAGTAGCAGAGGGGTACCCACACTTACCACTCAGTACCAGAGGTGTACCAGAGGTGTACCCACACTTACCACTCAGTACCAGAGGGGTACCCACACTTACCACTCAGTACCAGAGGTGTACCCACACTTACCACTCAGTACCAGAGGGGTAACCACACTTACCACTCAGTACCAGAGGTGTACCAGAGGTGTACCCACACTTACCACTCAGTAGCAGAGGTGTACCCACACTTACCACTCAGTACCAGAGGTGTACCAGAGGTGTACCCACACTTACCACTCAGTACCAGAGGGGTACCCACACTTATCACTCAGTACCAGAGGGGTACCCACACTTACCACTCAGTACCAGAGGTGTACCCACACTTACCACTCAGTACCAGAGGTGTACCCACACTTATCACTCAGTACCAGAGGGGTACCCACACTTACCACTCAGTAGCAGAGGGGTACCCACACTTACCACTCAGTAGCAGAGGTGTACCCACACTTACCACTCAGTACCAGAGGTGTACCCACACTTACCACTCAGTACCAGAGGGGTACCCACACTTACCACTCAGTACCAGAGGTGTACCCACACTTACCACTCAGTAGCAGAGGGGTACCCACACTTACCACTCAGTACCAGAGGTGTACCAGAGGTGTACCCACACTTACCACTCAGTACCAGAGGGGTACCCACACTTACCACTCAGTACCAGAGGTGTACCCACACTTACCACTCAGTACCAGAGGGGTAACCACACTTACCACTCAGTACCAGAGGTGTACCAGAGGTGTACCCACACTTACCACTCAGTAGCAGAGGTGTACCCACACTTACCACTCAGTACCAGAGGTGTACCAGAGGTGTACCCACACTTACCACTCAGTACCAGAGGGGTACCCACACTTACCACTCAGTACCAGAGGGGTACCCACACTTACCACTCAGTACCAGAGGGGTAACCACACTTACCACTCAGTACCAGAGGTGTACCAGAGGTGTACCCACACTTACCACTCAGTACCAGAGGGGTACCCACACTTACCACTCAGTACCAGAGGGGTACCCACACTTACCACTCAGTACCAGAGGGGTAACCACACTTACCACTCAGTACCAGAGGTGAACCAGAGGTGTACCCACACTTACCACTCAGTACCAGAGGGGTACCCACACTTACCACTCAGTACCAGAGGGGTACCCACACTTACCACTCAGTACCAGAGGTGTACCCACACTTACCACTCAGTACCAGAGGAGTACCCACACTTACCACTCAGTAGCAGAGGGGTACCCACACTTACCACTCAGTACCAGAGCGGTACCCACACTTACCACTCAGTACCAGAGGTGTACCCACACTTACCACACAGTACCAGAGGGGTACCCACACTTACCACACAGTACCAGAGGGGTACCCACACTTAGCACTCAGTACCAGAGGGGTAACCACACTTACCACTCAGTACCAGAGGTGTACCCACACTTACCACTCAGTACCAGAGGGGTACCCACACTTACCACTCAGTACCAGAGGGGTACCCACACTTACCACTCAGTACCAGAGGGGTACCCACACTTACCACACAGTACCAGAGGGGTACCCACACTTACCACTCAGTACCAGAGGGGTACCCACACTTACCACTCAGTACCAGAGGGGTACCCACACGTACCACACAGTACCAGAGGGGTACCCACACTTATCACAGTACCAGAGGGGTACCCACACAGTACCAGAGGGGTACCCACACTTACCACAGTACCAGAGGAGTACCCACACTTACCACAGTACCAGAGGGGTACTCACACTTACCACAGTACCAGAGGGGTACCCACACCTACCACTCAGTACCAGAGGGGTACCCACACTTACCACACAGTACCAGAGGGGTACCCACACCTACCGCTCAGTACCAGAGGGGTACCCACACTTACCACTCAGTACCAGAGGGGTACCCACACTTACCATTCAGAACCAGAGGGGTACCCACACTTACCACTCAGCACCAGAGGGGTACCCACACTTACCATTCAGTACCAGAGGGGTACCCACACTTACCACTCAGTACCAGAGGGGTACCCACACTTACCACACAGTACCAGAGGTTTACCCACACTTACCACTCAGTACCAGAGGGGTATCCACACTTACCAATCAGTACCAGAGGTGTACCAGAGGTGTACCCACACTTACCACTCAGTAGCAGAGGGGTACCCACACTTACCACACAGTACCAGATGGGTACCCACACTTACCACACAGTACCAGACTGGTACCCACACTTACCACACAGTTCCAGAGGGTTACCCACACTTACCACACAGTTCCAGAGGGTTACCCACACTTACTACACAGTACCAGAGGGGTACCCATACTTACCCAACCCGCTCTTGCACAAGACAGCACATATATAGCTTATTGCTTATAGTCAATATTTTCCTTATGAATTAGTACATATGTGGTATATTCCCAGATATTTTTTTTCAAGACCCCAAACTCTTCCTCACGTATCAATTTACGTCTCACAGTACCTGTCCATCAATTTACGTCTTACAGTACCCGTCCATCTCCGTAGACAGCAGAAGAGTTGTGATTGGTTCAATTATAATGAAAATTGTAGTTTTCAGGTCTCACATGGGTTGTGAAATTTACCTACTATTGTCCATGCTCTTAGAATATTACAGATCAGCTACATCCTATTGAAGGCTCGTAGTTTTGTTTTGAGAAATATTAGTTGTTCCTAGTAAATTATAATAAGCACTATAATTTATTACATAGAATACAAGTGCTTCACCAATCAACATTATATACACTAGTTGGAGCTTTAATAATTTTTAAAGAATGAATTGTTGGAACGTCAACAAAAAACGTTGTTACGGTGGAATGTTTATGGGGTAAACTACTGCAAACAGGATGGTATATATTTATTTACTTATATATATACAAGAACGTACATTGGGTTTGTGAGAATACATAGCATGGTATTTCCTTCTTGTAAAGCCACTAGTACGCACAACGTTTCGGGCAGGCCCTTAATCTAACAGATAAATTTAAGTAGGCAAATTCCAGCAGAATTAATAAAATGATTAAAGATACATTGCAAGAAAAAAAATGAGAAGAGTGAGATTAGTAAGTATATTAAAGCACATTGGTATATTAAAGCTCTGAATGATTACATTGACAGCATGATTGGTAATTTAAACAACAATTAATAGGCACCATACAGCAAATTGATAGCACATATAAGAAGACAGCAATGATCACAATGGTAGAGTTGTTCGGATTGGGTACATTAAGATTGGGAGATTGGGTAGCACTAGATACAGTGCAATTTTAAAACAACAAGGTAAAAACTATGAAGATGAAATTAGGAACTTTTTAGTTTTGTTTTTGAATGACGCAAAAATTGGACAGCTTTTCAATTCATTAGGGAGTGAGTTCCATAGACTGGGTCCCTTTATTTGCAGTGTTTACACAGATTAAGTTTGACTCTGGGGATATCAAAGAGATATGTATTTCTGGTTTGGTGATAATGGGTCCTATTACATCTGTCCAGGGAGAGTTTCACAGCAGGATTTGCATTTAAGAACAGGGTTTTGTAAATATAGTTGACACAAGAGAATTTGTGGAGTGAGATCATGTTTAGCATGTTTAGGGTGTTAAACAAAGGGACTGAGTGTTGTCTGAAAGCAGAATTTGTTATTATTCTGATAGCAGATTTTTGCTGGGTGATGATGGACTTGAGGTGGTTTGCAGAGGTTGAACCCCATGCACAGATACCATAATTAAGATAGGGATAGATTAGTGCATAATATAGTGAGATGAGAGCAGAGTTAGGTACACAATATCTGATTTTGGAGAGCATACCAACTGTTTTTGAGACTTTCTTAGTTATGTGTTGTATGTGGGTGCTGAAGTTGAGTCTCTTGTCTAGGAATAGGCCAAGAAATTTTCCATCATTTTTATTACTAATGTTTACATTGTCTATCTGAAGCTGAATTGCATTAGTTGATTTGCTTCCAAATAAGATGTAGTAGGTCTTTTCTATGTTAAGTGTTAGTTTGTTGGTTGACATTCATAAGCGGACTTCTTTTAGTTAATTATTAACAACATTATTTAGTGTATGTGGGTTGGGGTTAGAGTAGATGAGGGTAGTATCATCAGCAAACAATATAGGTTTCAGAATGTTAGAGACATTAGGCAGATCATTAATGTATATAAGAAATAGGAGAGGTCCCAAGATGCTGCCCTGTGGCACTCCAACGGTTAATGGTAGAGTGGGAGAGGTTAAATCATTGATGGCTACACATTGGTGTCTATCACTATGATAGGATTGGATATAGTCCTGGGCATGGCCTCGGATTCCATAATGATGGAGTTCATGTAGGAGGCAGTTGTGATTAACAGTATCAAAGGCCTTTCTCAGGTCAATGAAGAGTCCAATCGGAAACTCATTTTTGTCAGGGGCTGAGTAAATTATATCATGGAGACTAATAATTGCATCGTTGGTACTCTTTTGGGAGCGGAAGCCAAACTGACAGAGGCTAAGTATGTCAAATTTTACGAGGTAGAGCTGTTTGTAGATATTTTCTTCAAATATTTTTGATAGTATGGGTAGGTTTGATATTGGTCTATAATTGTTTATGTCTGCCGGATTACCGTCTTTATGAACTGGCGTTACTCTTGCTTTTTTAAGGATATCAGGGAAGGTATGACACTCAAGGGATTTGTTGAACAGCAGAGCTATAGGTGGCGGAAGGGCATGGGAGGCGCTCTTGTATACAATGGATGGGATTTCACTGATGTTCCCAGCTTTGGTTTTTAGTGAGTGTATGATGGACACAACATCTGACGGGCTGACTGGTGAAAGGAGAAAGAGTTTGGATAGCTACCTGAGAGATATGTGTCTGAGTCCGTGGGATTTTACTGGCAAGGTTAGCACCAACCGATGAAAAGAAGCTATTAAATTCATTTGCCATTTCTAAATCAGTTGACGGAGTAAAGCCGTCCTTAGAGAGTGTTATCTGGTTGTGGGAGTGTTGTTTAGTACCTAGGATATTAGAGATGGTATTCCATGTGCTTTTCATGTTGCCTTTTGCTTCTTTGAATCTAGTCTCATAATATGAAAGTTTAGCTTTTCTTATGATACTGGTAAGCACTGATGAGTACCTTTTAACTACTTCCTTTGTAACTAGGCCATTCCTAAATTTCTTTTCATATTCATGTTTTTGTTGATTGATTTGAGTATGCCACTTGTGAACCAAGGATTGTTTATTCTTTTGTCAGTTAATTGTTTGGTAAGGAGGGGACAGTGAGTGTTGTAGAGGCTTAGAGTTTTGGAGAGAAAGAGGTTAGCTAATGAATTTATATCGTGAGTATTATTGAATTCAAATTCCCAGTTAATATTGTGAAGTGCATTTGAGGGATTGCCTAAAGCTCATTCACTGTGTAGCTTGAATGAGAGTTTCTTGATTTCTGGTGGTATTATGTCCATGTTTGCTATGAGGAAGGTGGGATAGTGGTCAGTTGTTCTGTCATAGGTTACACCAGATGTAAGGGGAGCTGTTATATTAGTCCATAAGTGATCCAGGATAGTGGCAGATGTTTGATTGACTCAGGTGGGCTTGGTGATTGTGGAGATTAGCATACAGGAGTTCATGCTGTTACGGAAATAGTCAACTTGAGGGTTTGTTTGTAGACCCAGGTATATATTGAAATCACCTCCCAGAATGATGTGATTTTTGTTGAGATTGTTATTTATGATAACATTCCTTACGTTGTCTGAGAATGAAGCTATGTTGGTATTGGGAAATCTATAGATGGCACCGATAGTCAGGGAGGATTTAAGGGATTTACTGGAGAACTTGGCAAAGGTATATTCACAATAGTTGTCTCTGTCACTAATGACACTATTGCAGATGACGGTATCTTTGTAATATATTGATGTGACACCTCCTTTTTTATTAGGCCTGCAGTTGTGAATGGCTTTATAACCAGCTAAGTTGTAGAGTTGGGTGAAGTCTTTACTTAGCCAAGTTTCTGTTAAAATGATGAATGATAATTTAGTACCTAGTGCTGTGAGTAGTGCATTTATATCATCAAAATGTTTACCAAGTGACCTAACATTTTGGTTGTAAACTGATAAGCAGGTGCTATTTAGGAGTTTGTTTTTTTGCAAGATTTGCTGTGTAATGCCTGCAATAATGATGATCAATATGCTGATTGGTGTAGATATGAGACAGAAGATTTCGATCATGATCAATATCCGTATGCATATAGATGCAAAAATGTTACGATACAATAAGACAAGCAATTACAGGAACAGTTAAATACTAAATCTGCTGCAAATAGAAAGTAATTATAGCAAAACAAAACAATAAATGTAAGTACACAAAAAATAGAAACAATTAGAAGTAGAGTAAAGATCACCATAGACAGCCAGGAAGGATACAGAAGTTAGGTTAAGAGAGAAGACAAAAAAACAGTAGACTGAAAAAATTAAAATATAACAAAATAAATAAGACAAATAATAATCGTATAGTAAAATAATCTTAAAGATAAATTATTTTATATAGCTTAGTTGTGAATCTATAATTGGTAGGAACTTAAGAAAACAAAATGAGCTCAATAATTAATTACAGTAAATGATGTATAAATCAAATTACAAATAAATTTACAATTTAATCAAATAACAGGGTAAGATTATATTTATGAGTAGGATTTTACTATGACACTAAGGTAGATGCTTACATAAATACTAAATCTGCTGTAATTAGAGAATTATTATAGCAAAACACAACAATAAATGCAAGTGCTTAAAAAATAGAAGCAATTAGAAGTAGAATAAAGATCACTAGATAGCCATGAAGGATACACAAGTTTGGTGGAGAAAACAAAAAGTCAGTAGAGACTGTCTACATTAATATATAACAAGAAAATAATGAGACAACTGATGATTGTAAACTAAAATAATCTTAAAGATAATTAATTTTATTTAGCTTAGTTTTAAACCTATAATTAGTATGAACTTATGAAAACAAAATAAGCTCTGTCACGCGCCACTCACCTTGGCCTCGTGTAACATGAGGTTACAGTTAAACCTCATCATGCTGGGGATCGTGCTTCTGATCCTATAACCTCACGCCGTGGGATTTCACTCCCTCCACTAGGGTATCACATATCACTCCTAGTCATGCCTCAAGACCGGTCACCACTTGACCTTGGACCCAAGGGGGAGAGGAGAAGGCCCAGCCGACACCACTAAGCTCAATCCTGCAGTATGTTAGTCCCCCACCGAGCCTGCCCACCTATGCGTGCAGAGAATTTGCCGGACTTCCGGCCATAGCCTCACTTCTACCTCTTACCTTCTGGTCGCCTGCTGGGTAATTCTCTCAGCGCCCCAGCAACGCTGTTAATTCGAATATAATATATTTACAGCAGCCTAGGATTGTACTATGTGCTGCTAGAACTAGAACTCAAATGTACAGTCGTGTTGCCAACTCAGGGTCACTCTTTAGGGAATGCCAGTACCAGTGTTCAAATCTAATGTGTTGCCAGCACAGGGTTTCTCTCTATGCCATGCCAGTACCAGTACACTGTAATCATGTTATTAATCACAAAGCTCAATGAGATGGAGGTTACACCAAAAGCAGTGATAAAATAATAAAAAGTTTACTCAAAGTAAATTACAACACACGAGATACATGTATGGATTTACGGAAATAATAATAATAATGGCGACAGCAGCGCTTCTCTGGTGGCAGCCAGCAGCTTGCATCAGCTGATGAATACAGGGATCACAGCCCCCTTCACTGGCAGCTTCATCCACGTCGCTCCTCAGTCCTTCACAGGCCGGCCACACGCTGTCTTCACCAATCAGTAGAATGATATATACGAGCTGTCCCACAGCCTAATATACTACTATGATTTATATGCACTCTAATAAATGCCAAAACATAATAATAGGCCTATCTTGCCTAACAACCAAGGGAAATATGGGAGGGAAAATAATCTACCTTAACATATCCTGTCCTCAGATACCTAGGCTCCTGTCGCTGTTCGCTGGGTACTCCGTTCCTTGCGTTGTTCCGAGCATTCCAGAAGCATCATCAATCCATAAGCGTCGTGAAGATCCTCGTCATCTCTGTGCTCATTCCCTGAGTGAAGTTCCTGGGCATTAGCTCGTCCAGTCGTCACTGCACACGTCGTCCCCTCAAGCACTCCTTCACCGAGATCACACTCAAGGATCAGGATGCACCTTCTCCCTTCTGAGTTCCTAGTGGGCGTGATCCAATCACCACAGCTCTGAATACTTTGGAGTTACACTGACGGCGAGTCACTCACTCCTCCAGCCGTAGTAACTCTCTCGACTTCTTCAAGACTCCTAGCACACGGTTCTCGGCGCCCTTACACCGCTGGATTAGGCTTCCTAGCACTTCCTTGAAGTACCGAAGTCCTTGTTAGTCATCATATACTCGTCAGGCTGTGTAAATCCACTTAAGGAGGCTCCTAGACCTCGGAACTCGAGAGCTCAATTGGCGTACGTCCGCTCTCAACGAAGCGCCAAGTATCTCCGAGCGCCTGGCGTTCTGCAGGCGGCGGGCCAGGTCTCTCGGTGACGTCACAGACCCAGGGGCGGGCTCTGATTGGTCAATGAAGTTATGTGACCTCAGCCAGCCAATCACCGACCAGCGGGACGCCGCACACAAAATGGTGGATTTGCAGGCCAGAGGGCGCCATTTTGTTGTACCCAGGGTGCGACTTTTCCACTTCCCTGCAACTTTACAAATGCAAGTTTCTCCCCAAATAAGCAACCATTCTGGAAGTCTCATACCTCAAAGGATTCCTTGCACCTCAGAGAACCTGCAGGTAAGCTGATATGACTCTTACAGCTGTCATATGGGAGAAATTGGAGAGGCACCATCACATTTCAATAATTAATTTCAATAAATGACTTAAATCAGTACAATTAAATTTAAAATTAAAAAAGAATAAGGTAAGATTAGATTTAAGAGTAAAATTTTACAATGATACCAAAGTAGATGCTTGCATAAGTGCATGGAGACTTGACTGATTACTTAGGAACTTATATGGATGAGAGAACATTAGTTCGGTAAGGCAGAGACAGCGCCGTGGACTAGGTTAGGCTAAGTTAAGTTTGGTTCTGACACTCAAAGAGTTATTTTCAGTATTGGCATTGGTCGGGTTCAGGTTTTCAGATATACCACTATCACTAAAGAAGGCCAGTAGTTGTTGGTCACACTTTATTTCATATCTTTTTCCTGTACTTTACTTCTTTACAATGATCGTTCCATTCCTAGAGTAGCACTGCTTGATAAGACCTGGGTTTAGTTTGCGAATTTTACGCAGCCTGTAGAGGAGGGATCCACGCTGCTTTGTAAGGCACTCATTTATGTGGAGGTTCGTTTTTTGTTTAGCAGCTGATTGTATGAGGTCAAACTTATAGCGGGATTTGCAAGTTTGATGAGCATTCTCCTACTGCTATGGGAACTGTTTTTATCTATCCTGACAGCTGATTTGATATCAACATTGACTTTGATCTTTGAATTAAGTTGGGTGTGGGCTATGTTACAACAATTCTCATCTTGTTGTTCATCAGGTAGATCAGTAGAGCTAATTATCAGGGAGTCATGAAGTTGTTGCTGCTCTAGGTTGTCTTCGGAAACCGCCTGGTGAATCTGAAGGAGATTTATTTGTTTTTCCAGCTTTTGAAGGAAGTCACTTTGAGCTGAGTGGGTTTCCTCGGCCTGGATCTTATGTATTTGATCCATTGCGTCATCTGCAACAACCTGTAAGTTGAGAATTTCTTGGTTGTTGTTCGTCGACGAATCAAGGAGGCGGTCTATAGTTTGTTGTTGTTGGGTGACTGTGGCTGGAGGGCCGAAATGGCTTCAGATTGCAGGAGCACTAGGTTGTGGAGTTTCTTCAGACATGGGTTACTCCTCAAGGGTTTAAAGTTAGTACAGGGAGCCATAGATTAAATGAATTCTAAAGCTTGAGTTTTGAGTTGAGTTGAAGGCGCGGAGTGGCAGAGAGGAGGGGGAGGGTATGCTGTGTTTACCAACATTGGCGAGGATTGCAGCATTGCCAGTGTTTCATTCAGATCTCTCTGAGTTATGGATAAAGAGCAAGAGGCACCCCTACCTTGCTTGTTGCTATGTTTGGGCATGTTTTCAGCGATAGATTCTTGGTAGTGTTTCCAGAGGTAGATAATTGGAGAATGGTATAGTGTCAACTACCTACTGTAGGATGGGTCCACTACCACCTGTTAGGTGGGTAAGGGATCCATACCCCTTGTAGGATGAGTCTGGGCCCAACAACTGCCCATAGGATGGGTATGGGGACCACTATCATCCACAGGATGGGTATGGGGTCCACTACCGCCTACTGGATGGGTATATGATCCACTACCACCCACAGGATGAGTATGGCGTCCACTACCGCCTGCAGGATGGGAATGGGGTCCACTACTGCCCACAGGATGGGTTTGGGGACCACTATCATTTACAGGATGAGTATGGGGTCCACTACTGCCCGCTGGATGGGTATATGTTCCACTTCTGCCCAAAGGATGTGTGTGGCGTCCACTGTACATCCCATAGGATGGGTATGGGGTCCAATATCACCCACAAGATGAAAATTGTTTCTACTACCGCCCACAGGATGGGTATGGCCTCCATTGCCACCCACAGCATGTGAATAGTGTTCAGTACCGTCTACGGAATGGGTATATGCTTAACAACCGCAGACAGGATGAGTATATCGTCTACTACCGCCCACAGGATGGGTATGGGGTTAACTACCACCCATAGGACACGTATGGCATCCATTACTGTCCTCAGAGTGGGTATTGGGTCCATTACCGCCCACAGGATGGGTATGGCACCTATTCGTTGCCTTCTTGGATGTATGTTGGTTGTAGTTATACGCAGTAGACACTTCAGTAGTTTTATTGAGTGAGGCAACAAGGTGTATAACTGGCTAGCCGAGGTCCAACCTGCTCTGGGTCTGTGAGAATACTGAGGCCTGCTGGAAGCACGGCTGGTGCCGCTCTGTCTGGCATGACGTCATAGGCCTACTCGCCTGTGATTGGTTATGTTTCAACCATCATACAATTTGAGTATTAACACCGCTCGGACACGCTACCAAGTCGATGTCCCTTGTCGACAAGCTCTGGCTAGCTATATAGTTACAATGATACTGAAAGGACCTCGGTGGCATTCAATAATGGCTTACATGTGAAATTTGCAGAGTAAACATTAAAGGGAGATCAGGTGTGAAAAATCATGGTAACAACGCTTTAATTAAACTAGAGCATTAAGAACACATATATGTCTAATTATCAGATATGAACAATACATCTCAAGGTATTGCCTAACCAAAATTATTAACATGTGTTAATGGCATGTGCTTGAAACAATACAAAATTAAAGACAATTATTTACATTAATGGAACAGAAGTTCTGACCTAACAACCACAAATGAATTTTAAGATTAGATAATGAGGATTTTTTTTTTGTTAATGTACAATATATTTACAATATATTTACAAGCTATATATACAAGACCTGGATCAAGAAGACTAACATCTGAGTGATAGCAGTCAGGATTCACGGGCCTCAGTGTGGTTGCTAGAACATTAATGAACTTTTTATGACATGCACTGTAAAAAAAATACAAATGGCAGTAGACTTAACAATGACATCTAATTTATGACATAAAATAAAGTTGAGAAAACTTTATTATACTATATATATAATGGTAATAATAAGACACATGTGGTGGAAGTACTGCAATGAATTTTGCAAAACAAAACAAAATAACTGCAGAGTGCACTTAATTATAAATGCTGCGGATATCTACACCTAGCTCACCCAGAGCACTATACAACTCTGGCTCTGACAAAAGGTCAGGAACAGATGAAACTGCATGTGACAAACTATCATCTTGAGAGGTAACCTCGTTATTATCTAGCCAATGGACATGTGGTGAGTGCACAATTGAATTGAGAGGTCTAGATCTAAGATTATAGGTAAATAAATAAATAAATGTTTATTTAGGTAAAGTACATACAAACAAGAGGTTATACAAAAATTGATAGATTTATAGATAGAGCTAGCACATACAATGCCTAAAGCCACTATTACGCAAAGCGTTTCGGGCAGGAAAAACATTACAGACTAAAACTTAATACTAATTATGTTTAAAGTATAAAATGTGTTGAGAACAAATAAAAATAAAAATAAAAAAAGGGTGGAACATGGCAGAAAAAGCAGCACAAATACAATTAGGTCGACAAACAGCGTTGTTTAAAAAAAAAAGACACGGGTTGACAATACAGGGGTAAGGTAGGTTACAGGGAATTTATTAGGTAGTTCTTAGTTTTTATCTTAAACTGGTTGAGAGAGGTGCAGACTTTAACATGATTGGGAAGGTCATTCCACATTCTGGGTCCCTTGATTTGTAGAGCATTTCAAGTTTGATTAAGTCGAACTCTTGGAATATCAAAACGGTATTTGTTTCTGGTGTGGTGCTCATGGGTTCTGTTACAACCTTCAATGAAGCTTTTGAGATCAGGATTGGCATTACAGTTCAGCGTTTAATATATGAATAATACACATGCAGTTATTTGAGTAGGGGGTACCAAGTGATGTCTGGGGCCAGAGTTGGATATTGTCCTAAAAGCAGCTTTGTGTTGAGTAAATAGAGGACGTAAATGATTTTGGGTAGTAGAGCCCCAAACACAAATACCATAGTTGAGATATGGATAGATGAGGGACTAATAGAGCGTCACCAGGGCAGGGCGAGGTACATAATATCTGATCTTAGAAAGAATGCAACAGTTTTTTACTTTTTTTTATATATATTTAGAATGTGTCCCTGGAAATTCAGCTTCTGGTCAATGAGAACACCAAGGAATTTGTCATCTATTTTGTTACAAATTTGGGTATTGTTTATCCTGAGATTTATTTGATGATACAGGAGAGTACTGTCTCCACTCGACTATCCGACTATCCGGACTATATGGGAAGGACAACGAGCCGGATTATCACATGTTCCGGATAATAGTACTTTTTCACCTCTGAATCCAAAAGGGACCATTTCCGACAATTTTTATACCACACGCATGATTTGAATTAGTGTGAGGGGCTGATGCATGGGTGGTTAGCTTCCTAGCTGGTAGGTGGGCAGGGAAAGTGGGTGGGCAGGCAGGGATAGGTGGGTTCAGGCAGGTGGGTTTTGGATGAGTGGATAGCAGGTAGATGGGCTTGGTGGGTGAAAAGGTTCGAGCAGGCAAGTGGGTGAGCAGGCAGGTGGGTGAGCAGGGAGGTGGGTGAGTGGGCAAGCAGGCAGGTGGGTGAATAGGTGGGCGGGTGCATTGACAGGTGGGTAAGTGGGCGTGCAGGCATGTGGGTAAACAGGTGGGTGGGCAGGGAAGTGGGTGAACAGGTGGGTGGATGGGTTGGCAGGTGGGTAAGAGGGTGTGCATGTAGGTGGGTAAACAGGTGGGTGGGCAGGGAAGTGGGTGAACAGATGGGTGGGCAGGGAAGTGGGTGAAAAGGTGGGTGGGCAGGGAAATGGGTGAACAGGTGGGTAAGTGGGTGTGCAGGCTGGTGGGTGGGCAGGGAAGTGGGTGAACAAGGTGGGTAAGTGGGCATGCAGGCAGGTGGGTAAACAGGTGGGTGGGCAGGGAAGTGGGTGAGACAGACTACACGTGTGATCTCCTGCCTGGTCACCCCCCCACCTCACGCCAGCCTTCCCATCTCCCCTCCCAACCCGTTCTCGCAAATTCGTATAGTCAATATTGACTTATTAAATAAGTGCATAGGTGACATACTAAACATAATAGGTACCCTTAAAAAACTTCATAGAAAACACCGACCTTACCTAACCTTGTTAGTATGTTAAGATATGCATCTTATAGCTTCATAATTACAATTGTTACTTAACCTATACCTCTAATAGGTTAAGTAACAATTGTAATTTCGAAGCAATAAGATGCTTATCTCAACATACTAACCAGGTTAGGTAAGGTCGGTGTTTTCTATGAAGCTTTTTAAGGGTATCTATTATGGTTAGTATATCACCTATGCACGTAGTTAATAAGTCAATATTGACTATATGAATTTGCGAGAACGGGTTGCCCCTCCACATGTGTCGACAGACACGTGGGTGTTGACACGCTGTACGATGACTTTTAACATATGCGCCTTAAGTTCTGTTAAATCCCATTTTATTTTATTGTAAATATTTAAATGAATAAATAGCAAACCAAATACTGTACTGTTCATCTATTATAGTGTTATTTAATTAATATGTGTAACTAGCTCTCCACAGCAATAAGAAAACAATATAATTCTTGCAACACCGCCAACGCCACCTTCGTTAGGCTTAAGCGAGTCCCATACACACAACAATAGTTTTTCCTCCTTCCGTGACCAACTCCCTACCTCCCTTCCTGACCATCTCCCTTCCTGACCAACTCCCTTCCTGACCATCTCCCTCCCTGATCAACTCCCTTCCTCCCTCCCTGACCATCTCCCTTCCTCCCTCCCTGACCATCTCCCTTCCTCCCTCCCTGACCAACTCCCTTCAGCCCTCCCTCCCTCCCTGACCAACTCCCTTCCTCCCTCCCTGACCAACTCCCTTCCTCCTTCCCTTCATGACCAACTCCCTTCCTGACCAACTTCCTCCCTCTCTTCCTGACTGTAATCCCCCAGGTGGTCCCTCCCAATGCTCCCCTCTCTCCCGACACCACCCACCTACCCCACCCCCTCCAACACCATGGCCTTGAGTCACAGCTGTAAGGATTAATAGGTACGGCCCACCGGCTCCGATTTTCAACTGACCAAACCGGCTTTAATCCGGCTCCCATGGCCATTTTGGCTGGATATTGAGATAACTTAATCCGTTCACGATTTTGGCTGTATAAGGGCGTTTTCCGGATGTTCGAATCCCAATGAACATTTAGATCATATGAAGCTAGCTAAAATGACTGTTGACGAGACTGATGAGGAAGATGACAATGAATTTACCCAGACAGATTCTCCTATTGGGACACCACCTTCTGTGGTTGACAGACCACTTGATGTACTACTTGAGGTGCTAGTATGTTGTTGCTGTACATCAAGTGGTCTGTCAACCACAGAAGGTGGTGTCCCAATAGGAGAATCTGTCTGGGTAAGTTCATTGTCATCTTCCTCATCAATCTCGTCAAAATTCATTTTAGCTAATGTTCATTTATATTCTCTCCTGTTAACAAATTCTTAAGTCTGTACTTGTTACCTTTGATAAGCTCGATTACCTTGTATGGACGCAAAAATTTCTTAGTTAACTTGTACATAGGGCCAGACCTGTGTTGGTTAAGTACCATTACTTCAGATCCTATAGTTATTTTACTGGGTTTAGCTGCATTCCTTGCTATAGTGAACTCGGCTGTAGCCTTGGACAGTTGTTCTCGTATTTTCTTGAATACTAGTTGCATTTGTCTCCGCTTCACTTGAACAAAATCATCTACGTTATATAAGGGCGTAGGAGGTACATTAATCAATTCATTAGGGAGGATCTTATCTGTCCCACAAAAAATAGCGTGAGGTGTGTCACCTGTAGAAACATTAATTGAAGAATTTATGGCAAACTGAATTAAGGGTATAAAATCATCCCAATTGTTATCAAAATTCAACGTGACTCTCAAGTCATCTAACACTTTCCTGTTAGTATGTTCTGCTAATCCATTACTTGCTGGGTTGTAAGGCATGATACTACATTTTTTAATGTTATATAAATAACACAAGCTAGTTAAAATACTATTACTGAATTCTGGACCATTATCTGAAAGGATTACTTTAGGCATACTATATCTACAAATTATTTGGTCATGGAATGCACTGGCTATAGTTTCTGCTGTTTTGTTCGGGATAGGCACTAGTTTGCAATACCGTGAAAAATTATCAACCATTACAAGCAAGTGATTTTCCCTTTTTCTGTTTCTGCAAAATTTGTCAACAAATCCATCAATACTCGTTCCAAACGAGCTTTAGTTGCTGGGTACACCTGAATTGGATTAGGTCCTGCTACATGTCCCATGTGCTGTAAGCAGGTTAAACATCTGTCAAACTAATGAGCAATCTCCTTAGCCATTTCTGGCCAAAAATATTTCAATCGACCTTGTTGGAGTGTACGATCCTTTCCTGGATGTGCACTTGCGGGAGCATCATGGATAATTTATAACACAGTTGGTACCAAGACAGCTGCAACAACTGACAATATTTCCTCAGGGCTGTCCCTAACTTTACTACTCTACACAGTAAATTGTCTAACATCACTAACTCCTTCAATGGTACTGGAGGTTTATGAATCGGGTCTTGCTTAGTCAAAAATTTAATGACGGGTGCCCATATGGGGTCTTGTCTCTGTTCCATCTCGACTATTGTAGTATCTAATGCTGGGTAATTCAAATGAATTGCAGCTACGTGTCGAGAAAACGCATCGGCTACAACATTTTGCTTTCCTGGAATATAACCAAATGTGGGATTGAATTCTTGAATTGTGAGCAATTATCTAGCAAACTTTCTAACTGGATTCTCATTTTTGAACAAAGGGAATTAATGGTTGGTGATCTGTAAGAACATGAACTGGGTAATTATAAATTGTATCCCTGAAATGTTTAAGTGCCCAGACGACTGCCAAGGCTTCTCATTCTGTTGCGCTATAATTTTTCTCTTCTTAAGATAATGTACGGCTTGCATAAGCTATTGCGTGATCTCTGTAACCTTCTGTTTGAAGTAATGCAGCACCTAAACATATGTCACTAGCATCTGTAACCAACGTAAAAGGTTTAGAAAAATCTAGGTACCTAAGGACAGGTGACGAAATCAAGGCTGCCTTGAGTCTTTTGAATGACTGATCCTGGGCCTCTCCCCAAACAAAGGGTTCATCTTTTCTTTGCAACTTGTAAAGTGGAGCGGCTATAATAGAGAATCTAGCAATAAATGAACGATAAAATCCTACAAGACCTGTGAACTGTCTTATGGCTTCTGCGGTACGAGGCGTTGGAAAATCACGGGCAGCGATAATTTTTTATTCATTCAATGTAATACCTGAAGGTGTAACTGTATGACCTAGGAAATTAAAATAAAATAAAATAAAATAAAATAAAATAAAATGTTTATTTAGGTAAGTTACATACATACAAGAGATTTTACATAATTTGATTGATTTATAGATGGAGCTAGTACATGCAATGCCTAAAGCCACTATTACGCAAAGCGTTTCGGGCAGGAAAAACATTAATGTCTAAAACTTAATACTAATTGAGTATAAAGAATAAAATATGTTGAGAACAAATAAAAATAAAGATAAAAAAGGGGAAACATGGCTGAAAATGCAGCACAAATACAATTAGGTCGACAAACAGTGTTGTTTAAGAAAACAGACATGGGTTGACAATAGGGGGGTAAGGTAGGTTACAGGGAATTTATTAGGTAGTGCTTCGTTTTTATCTTAAACTGGTTGAGAGAGGTACAGTCTTTAACATGGTTGGGAAGGTCATTCCACATTCTGGGTCCTTTGATTTGTAGAGCATTTCTAGTTTAATTAAGTCGTACTCTTGGAATATCAAAACTGAATTTATTCCTGGTGTGGTGCTCATGGGATCTGTTACAACCTTCAATGAAGCTTTTGAGGTCAGGATTGGCATTATAGTTCAGCGTTATATATATGTATAATACACATGAGAGAATGTGCAGTGACTTAATATCTACCATATTCAGAGATTTGAGTAGGGGTACCGAGTGATGTCTGGGGCCAGAGTTGGATATTGTCCTAATATCAGATTTGTGTTGAGTAATTAGAGGACGTAAATGATTTTGGGTAGTAGAACCCCAAGCACAAATACCATAGTTGAGATATGGATAGATGAGGGAATAATAGAGCATCACCAGGACATGGCGGGGTACATAATACCTGATCTTAGAAAGAATGCCAACAGTTTTGAAACTTTTTTGATATATTTAGAATGTGTCCCTGGAAATTCAGCTTGTGGTGAATTAATCTTCGCCTTTAAAAATGAACATTTTGCAAGCTTTATTTTTAAATTAGCTTCTGTGAGCTTTGCAGGTACTTTCTCAAGGTTCTGGAAATGAGTCTGAACATCTTGCAACATGATTATGAGATCATCAAGGTCAACTAGGAGAGTACTTACTATCAATCTATGAAATTAATTCGTCATGAGCCATGAAAAGGTTTTTGGACTACTCCTCAAACCAAACGGCATTCTTTTGAAATGAAAATGACCATTGGTAGTACTAAAGGCTTTCAATTGTTTACTTTCCTCATCAAGGGGGATTTGCCAGAATCCCTGCAACAAATCTAACGTTGAGAATACTTTGTTTCGACCAATACTTTGCAACAAATCATTTAGGACTGGAAGTGGGAAACGATCAGGTATTGTTACTCTGTTAAGCTTCCGATAATCGATTACAAGTCTCCAAGTCCCATCTCGATTTGGTACAAGAATTAATGGAGCATTCCATGGCGAATTACTCGATTCAATTACATCACTCTGTAACATTTCCTCTATGAGTCTATCGGCTTCTGCTCTCTGAGAATGGGGAAGATGGTAAGCTGGTACAAAAATAGACGTAGTTCCTTGTTCAAGGGAAATTTTACGTGTGATAAGAGGAGACCTAACTTTTCTCCTGGTAGAGCAACAACGGCTCTATTCCTGTTCAAAATTTCCAAAAGCTGAGCCACAGAGTCAGGAAAATCAGTAGCACTTGCACCTCTGGCTGAGATCCCTGTTCTCCTGGTGTGAGAGTACAAACAGTATGATCCATGGAGACATCATCCACAACTCGCACCGGTAACGAGTAATGGGCAAAATCTACAACATGGGTACCAGACTGGAGATGGATGTCGGCATTACTAGTGTTTGCAATAAATAATGTAACAGTACCATCCTGCACTGTGTGCCAAGAGGGTTCAACAAACGTATCATTCACTTTACATGTTTCACTTTCTACAATCACATCCGACAACTCAGGCACTCCCTGAACCTTAACTCTTATTCTGGTGAGAGAATGAGAGTGTAGCACAGTGTCAGTAGCCGTGGAACCACTGACTTCAGAGATGGAAGCTGCCAGGTGAGTGAGACAACGAGAATCCGTTAGGGCGTCCCCTTCCAGAAAGTCTCGATACTCACTCTCCTTAACAACTGCACAACTACGATGCTTCATTCGAGTGTCTGTTTTCTTGGGTATACTACCACGATAAGGATCTGACAAACCTACGCTAGCAAGTCGGGTGTCAACAAAACTAACGTAGTCTTATTGAAGGTTGAACTCATGACCCTGTCGATACATGCTACACAAGGGTATGAAGTGGTCTTTGATACTAATGTTCCAATGATGGGGAAACAATGCAATATTTTCATCAATCATGGTGTACAGACCTACGAGAATGTCTCCAGGAAAATGGATATTGTCAACAACTAAACATGTTATAGACAATGTGACATCAACTAACTTGGGTGGGAGGTCAATTTCACCCTGAACTTTTACTTTATTTCCTGAAACACCACTTAGGAAAAATATGTGTGACCGTTTTACTGTAGTAAGGTGCTTACTTGCAATGTCTCTAAGAGCTGAAGGCTTGACAATATTAATTTTTGCACCTGAGTCAAGAAAAACTTTTAAAACTCTACCATGTACAATGGCTGAGACAAGGGGACCATCACTTGAGACTGGTCAAGTTACTACTTGTGACTTATGTTGTCTGGGATATCTGTGTCAGTGTCCTCCTCTGTCAAATGTCCAAATCTATTTTGGGTAGCTACTGAATACACAGGGAGGGCACTAAGACTGGCTAGCTTGAATTGGTTAGCGGATGGC
Organism: Procambarus clarkii; assembly: GCF_040958095.1. NCBI lineage: Eukaryota > Metazoa > Arthropoda > Malacostraca > Decapoda > Cambaridae > Procambarus > Procambarus clarkii. Next base: position 5,215 of record NW_027189163.1, on the reverse strand, counting down.
CTTGGGGGTTTCCCGACGACATGAAGTGAACATTCTGAACTCCAGCATTCTGTGACCAAGTATTATATTTCGAAATTGCATTATAGCTGGGCTGGGAGTTGTAAGTACGCGAGTTCTGATAATGTCTTGGACGCTGTGCACCTCGCCAAGACTGACCGTTGGAGTTACGAGGTGGGGATGTCATTTGCCTAGCTCTACAATCCGCAGTGTGGTAACCAACTTGTTTATGGTACTTGCAATATGGGAGCCTAGGATGATTAGATTGACGAGGGGACCAAGGGAATTGTCTAGGGGGTGATGATCTAGGAGCGGACCAACAGTCCCTTGCGAGGTGGTTACTCTTACCACAATGCCAACATGAGGGAGTGGATGGTTGTGGACTATGGCGTCTCGGCAACTTATGAGGCGGCAAATTTGACTGGGGGCTACGACCATGGGTACGGTTCTGCGACCAAGAATTTTGAGAGTTTGTGGGAGGATGCTGAGAGCTTGTTACTACATTTACAGTATCAGAGGGTGGCAACAGTTGAGCACTTCGAGGAGCTAGTTTATCGGCGACATTGTTAATAGCCTCAGACACTTCACCAATTTCATGTTTAACTCCCAAATTTTGTTGCTCAATGATCGGTTTAGTATGCTCTGGGGCAAAATGTATAAAAGTTCTAAATGCTATCATTTTGGCCAGAGCCTCAAGGGACAGATTATTGTCTTTATCTACCCAAGATGAACTAATCATAGCAGACACTAAGGCATACAGATACTGATCAAGACGGCTAGTAAACGCATTAAACGATTCACCAGGCTGCATGGTGGCATTGGCAATATTCTTGACTAACCTATACAGGTCGAGGTCTCCTTTGTTAACAAAGTGCCAGCGAAAGAAATCCTTAAATTCAGACCAAGACTGGAGGCTAACAATGGCTTTCTCATCAACAACAAAACATGCATCACCTTTGGTTGTGTCAACAGCTGACTGTGCAATTGCCAAGTATTTGGCAACAGTAGGCTCAGAAAAACGTGCGACTGTTTTCACTTCAACCTTACTAAACCATGACTCTATTAATTAAGCGGGACTCACCAGCAAAGAGTGGGATAACCATTTCCTGAGGTGATCTCTGGACATTGGGACAAGCAACTGTTCCAATTGAATCTGAAGGGGTTTCAACAATGGTAGGCATTGTCACTACCGAGGAAGTGGCAGTTGATCGCAAATTATAATTAAGTACACTAGGCATAAGGAATAGAGTACACAACAAAATTAAAACACTCAAAAAAAGTATCAAACTTGGCTAAGATAAGGAAATGGCAGAAATAAAATTATTAAATTGTACTAGGCAACAAATAATTAAGAACAAGCAAAATTGTGAATTAAATTAGCAATCTGGTATGAATATGACTGGAATTAGAAGCATGTAAATTAATTAAACCAGACTAAGCACAACAATTTAGAATAAAAAATGGAAAGTGCAATTGCAAAATTTCATTAAAATGATTAAACACAACAAGTGGCAATGCAAGAAAAATGGGTTTAGCAAAAACAAACAGGCACATGTGTAACATGCTATGGTAAAGTTTAAAATAAAATGCTGAAAGAATAAATTTCAAAGTTAGGTCTGGAGAAATATAAAAAAAAAATTCTGTTTTATTGTCTGTGGAAATCTCAAAAACAAATTTCTATTGTGCAAAATAAACTGCTAGAAACAATTATTTCTTACTTCTCCACCTTTGAATTTACTAATAACACTAGTAACACAATTAATGAATAATGGAATCACTGAAATGCAGGAAATATTGAAATGACTCAGGGAAACTGTGGAAATGGAGTACTGAAACAGCTCCAATATTTAACAAGTCACTTAATGGTTAATTCACAGGATATTATGGATATTTTTATGTAAATAACTTTTTAGAACTTGGCACATTGTTCTCATCTATCAATTACTTATCTCAGGGGTGCAATTCATGAGAATCACCAGTAGCCAAAATAGGAGGAACGCCGTGAAGATCTGAAGAGGCACATGCAAGGGTTTGTTTACATCTGGTGTGACAGGCAGCGCTCCTGGAGGCAGTGGCGCGAAGCTTGGGGGACCCCACACTAGGAATGTGTGTGATGCTGAGGGCGTGACAATAATTATATCGTCGAATGGCGAGTGAAGGCCAGTTGCTATGGAGGCGTGTAGACAGACGTTCATTGTAGAATGGTGTAGCAGAAGGCTGTAGTGATAGTGAGAGGAGGCGACGTGGCACTGCGGCATCGTGACTGGGAGCTGGAGACGCTAGTCAGACGGTTGTAGTCTTTTTTTCCACTATTTGTTTCCCAATAAATTGCACAACACAGCTGCAGAGCAGTTGAAGCTGTAGAAGATGATTGCAATAGCTGGAACGGTACAGGCAACACACAAGGCTTGTTGATGTGGGCTTGGGTGGCAGTGGTGGGTGGTGCAGGTTCCTAAGTGGCGCGAGATTCAAAATGGCTGGCGCGGGAATCTTCCTTTCTCCTCACTGATGAAATAGCGTTCTCACAGGAAAATATTGGCCTTACTTCTAAGACGTTAACCTAGAGTAGTGGTTGATGGTAGGACCCTGGATTGGTACAATATCATTGGATATCGATGCGTGGGTGGCGGGTGGCAGGAGGCGCTGGACACACGTGATGTGGGCACTTGAGATTTCGTCGCTCAGAAAATTAATTCTGAATCACACCGCTGCTACCAGTATTCGTTGCCTTCTTGGATGTATGTTGGTTGTAGTTTTACACAGTAGACACTTCAGTAGTTTTATTGAGTGAGGCAACAAGGTGTATAACTGGCCAGCCGAGGTCCAACCTGCTCTGGGTCTGTGAGAATACTGAGGCCTGCTGGAAGCACGGCTGGTGCCGCTCTGTCTGGCATGACGTCAGAGGCCTACTCGCCTGTGATTGGTTATGTTTTAACCGTCATACAATTTGAGTATTAATACACCCACTGCCGCCCATAATGATAAGTTTGGTGTCCATTACCGCCCAAATGATAGGAATGGCCTCCACTGCCGCATACAGGATGAGTATAGGGTTCAGTACCGCCCACGGGATGGGCATGGGTCCATTACCGCCCACATGACTGATTTGGAGACCACTGTCATCCACAGGAAGGTCAACTAACGCCGACTGGATTGCTTTGGGGACCACTATCATCCACAGGATGGGTATGTGGGTCCACTATGGCCTACAAGGTGGGTATGGGGGTCATGTCCATCCACAGGATGGGTATATGCACTACTACCACTCACGAAATAAGTATGGGGTCCACTACCGCCCACAGGACTGGTATGGGGTCACTACCACCCACTGGATAAGTATGGGGTTACTACCACCCACAGGATTGGTATGGGGTCCACTTCCGCCCACAGGATGGGTACGGGGTCCACTACCACCCCCAAGATGGGCATGGGGTCCACTACAGCCCACAGAATTCGTATGGGGTGCACTACCGCCCACAGGATGGGTATGGGGTCCACTACTGCCTACACGACGGCTATGGGGTCACTACCACCCACAGGATGGGTACGGGGTCCACTACCACCCACAAGATGGGCATGGGGGTCCACTACTGCCCACAGGATTGGTATGGGGTGCACTACCGCCCACAGGATGGGTATGGGGTCCACTACTGCCTACAGGATGGCTGTGGGGTCACTACCACCCACAGGATGGGTATGGGGTCCAATTCCGCCCACAGGATGGGTATGGGGGTCCAATACCGCCCACAGGATGGGTATGGGGTCCAATACCGCCCACAGGATGGGTATGGAGTCCAATACCGCCCACAGGATGGGAATGGAGTCCAATACCGCCCACAGGATGGGTATGGGGTCCAATACCGCCCACATGATGGGTCTGGGGTCCAATACCACCCTCAGGGTGGGTATGAGGTCTAATACCGCCCACAGGATGGGTATGGGGTCCAATACCGCCCAATTTACGTAGGTTAATTATGATGTAGGATCGCTATTAAGAACTTAATTATAAACCAACCAAGAATTATATACTAAGAATTTCTTTGCACCCATCTCAGGTGCTAATGAAACCAGTCTCGACCCACTGGACAGGTCATAAACAACTCAAATTCAAATTAATTTTTTTCAGGTAAAAGTACATACACAGATAACGAGTTACAAACATAATGTTGGATATATAGATAGAGCTAGTGCATACAATACCTAAAGCCACTAATACGCATAGCGTTTCGGGCAAACTGAACTATAACACCATCTATGAACTATAGCATCATCTATGCCAGAGAAAATTCAAAATGTGTGTGTGTGTGTGTGCTTACTAGTAATGTGTTTCCAACAAGTGTAATAGGGAAATGTAGATCTAGGAATTAGTAATAGAGAAAGTGAATAAAATAGAACACACAGGTGATTGTATGCATGCACTTGGGAGTGCAGAGACAGGGGGTGTATAACCTGCATGTGCGAGGACAGAGACAAGTGGGTGTATATATGCATGTTGGAGGACAGAGACGGGAGGTGTATACATGCATGTTGAAGGACAGAGATGGGGGGTGTATACATGCCAGTGGAAGGACACAGACAGGTAGGTGAATACATGAATGTGGGTGGACAAAGACAGGAGGGTTTATACATGCATGTGAGATGAACGAGACAGGTGGTTGTATGCATGCAGGAGGGAGGACAGAGAAATGTGGTATATACATGCATGTCGGTGGACAGAGATTAGTGGGTGTATACATGCAGGTGAGTGGACAGAGACAGGGGCTGTATACATGCATGTAGGAGGACAGAGACAGGGGATGTATACATGCATGTGGGAGGAAAGAGACATGGGGGTGTATGCATGCATGTGGGAGGACAGAGACAGGTGAGGGTATTCATGCAACTTGGGAGAACAGAGACAGGTGGTGTACCGTATATAGACCTGAAAGAGTGTAACATAGTGACAAGGAGAAAATATTGAATCAAAGACCTCCGACGACCATTCCCTTACCCTGCCATAAACACTGAAATTCGACACGTACCCTACCACTGAAGCTACCCTGACCACAGGGCCCACTGACTGGCGCCTCTTTACTCTCCGTGCTACTATTTCCGACCTCTCCGCGCTCTCTCCCCTTTTTCATAACACTGACGCTGCCCTCCGCTCTATTCCTTGCTCTTCCTCTCGGGGTCCACGGAAGTGCGTTTCCCTGGTGGAATGCAGACTGTGCTCGGGCTG